>NC_133531.1:121071195-121371361 GCF_048544455.1 Silene latifolia | reverse complement strand
TTGAGATTTAAGCCTTTCTTTAGCAAGTTCCGAGTTGCTTTCCAGCTAGATTCACAACCGAATTTGCCAATTGACCAACTATTAGTATTCCATATTGAATGTTTGCCGATCAATTTGAGTCTGCGAGTGTAAATAGCATCATAAATTTGGGGAAAATCGATGATGAACCCTAATTACTTCCAATTTGGGGAAAATTGATGATGAAGAATACTAATTAATTTTAAGATACAATGGAAATAATAGAATTAGAATTCAATTAAATTGATTAGGATAGAATTTGAATAAAAATGGTGAATTAGATTAGGTGATATTGGTGAAGAAGAAATGGAGAATTAGAGAGAAGATGGAGTTGTGAATTTTGATGAAGGAGAAGAACATAGATGAAGGTAAGGGGTATTTTCGTCCTAAAAAATGAACTTAAGTAGCAAAAATTCAAATTTGTCTCAATTTTCCAACGGAGTAAGACTTTTGGTTGTAATTTGTGATCAGAACTGTTATTATGGCTGTAATTTACAAAAAAATTTATATAAGGCTGTAATTTTCAAAAAGTGGTTTTTAAAAGGCTGTAATCAACAGTTTTCTCTTTATATAGGATAAGTATTTTACTTTTTCTAACGCATTATAATTTTGTTCTATTTCTCCTATAAGGTTATACTTGACCCGTCTAATAAATAAGACGGATAATGTCGCTTTAAAGAAGACTTTGTGCGGTAAATCTGTAATCGATCGCAATAGGTCTTCGTTAAGAGTTAAGACGGATATATCCGTTTTAAGAACAAAACGGATCAAATAACACCTCACTTGCATAGACGGGAGTTGGACAAACCTTTTGTTAATCTTAATGCATTTTGTTTTTGTCTTATGTGTTCAACTTGGCCCGTCTTAAGGTTTAAGACGAAAATACCCGTTCGTAAACGAGAATTTGTGAATTGCAAGTGATAACGGGTCACTCTATTCACACTACAAGAAACAGGGCATTATTTTAATTGAACGGAGACTCCTCAAAGTAAAAGAGATGCATTCAATCATTTTAAGGTATTTAGTATATCTTCTCTTACTTTGTTAATTATTTATTTAAATATAATGTGAGCTTATTTTTGGTGTGTTAGTGTAATACCTCGCATTATTTATAAAGACCGTACTTGACCGAGTAGACCATCCACTCGGCCGAGTGGAGGACCGAGTGGGATTTGGTGTGGGGCTGGAAGTTTCTGAAACCCGGTCACTCGACCGAGTGAATGTTCACTCGACTGAGTGGGCCGGACACTCGGCCGAGTGCCTGGTCGAGTCCACTTTTACGCGAGAAATTGGTTGGTGGAGTGTCGCTGTAATACTCCGTATTTATAAGTCTCTGCCTACTCTATCGAGTAGGCCTTACTCTGTCGAGTAAGGGTGAGTTGCGTTTTAAAATAGTTTCTGACCTGTTGGGTACTCGATCGAGTAACGTAGATACTCGATCGAGTAAGGGGGCACTCGATCGAGTACCTTAGCTACTCGATCGAGTAGCCGGTTTGCGGGGAATGATTTGACGGGTTTTGCTAATAACGCGAGTTTGATATAAAAGGTTTCCGTCAGTTATTTAATCACTTTTAACCTTTCTAAACCCTTCAAAAGAAAAAGGAGTTACGTAGTTCTCTCTCGTCGCGTTGTTGGCAAATCCCCAAGGCTAGGAGTGTCGGATCATCTTGTTCTTTGCATCATAGTGTTCCTTGCGTCAAGGGTAAGATCTACATACCAATTTTATACTGTTTCTTTGAGTTTGTTTAAAACCCTAATTGGGTAGATTTGGGGGTTTTGGGAGGGTTATGTTGATTAGGTGATAATTGTATGATTATGTGTATAGGAGAAGGGTTCGTAGAGGCAAGGTTTTGAGACAGCTGCTAGATCGTCTGATGTTTGTGTTGCATTCCGTGGTAGGGTTTCCCTACTCGGTATTACTTACATAATGTGTGGTGATTGT
Source organism: Silene latifolia (assembly GCF_048544455.1). NCBI lineage: Eukaryota > Viridiplantae > Streptophyta > Magnoliopsida > Caryophyllales > Caryophyllaceae > Silene > Silene latifolia. The sequence goes on along the minus strand of NC_133531.1, from coordinate 121,369,401 downwards.
CTTTGTAATTAGTGTGATTGATTCAGACGGTTGTGCTTATACATTGTTGATAGATTCAGACGGTTGTTGATATTGTGATTGTTTGTCTCTGGTTCTCGAGGCGTGCCCTCGGCTGAGTGAGGTCACTTGCGGGAGTGGCTTCACGCCCTAGTTTCGCCCTTCGTGGAACCCGCCACGGAAGGGGGTGTGCATATTAATGGACAGGGTTATCGCTCATTATGAGGAGCGGGGATTTGGTGGGTACGGCTGCGGTCCCCCATCGCGGGGACCGGTCCAGTGGACGATCGGTGATTGAGATTGTTGGAATTGGTGTGGTTGTGTGTGTGACGGTTAAGCCGTCTGTTTATCTTATTGTTGATATATATATTGAGTTGTGTGATTAGTATTGACCCCGTTTAAATGTTTTAAAAACCGTGGTGATCCATTCGGGGGTGGTGAGCGATTATTGAGCGGTATGATGTGATGCGTATGGGATAGGTGGATGAGTCATCACGTGGCGCTTAGAAGTCTTCCGCCGTGTCGACGATGTTTTATAGCTTTGATAGTTTTAGCAGTAGACCGTCTGAGGATCTTGTATTTCTTTTTATCAATTTGGTTTTGCTATGTAATCACTTCAAACTTTATTTACTTTTAAAGTTGTTTCGTTATTGTCTTATGAATATCATGCCTCGGGTAACCGAGATGGTGGCATCCTTATACCTGAGTGGTCCTGGTAAGGCACTTGGAGTATGGGGGTGTTACAAATGGTATCAGAGCGACGATCCTGAAACCTGTAACCAATGAAACCAATGAATATAGGGAGTCAATTAAAATGAACCCGGGGTAAAGGTTGTAGGAGCTAATGCAAAGACTTGGGAGACGTCCTAAAGTCGCGAACTCGCCCTACAATTTTGAACCGGTCACCATGGGATATGAGTCGGGATCGCTATGTGTTTATCTTGTGAATTGTGTACCTATATGGTGATGTGTGGCATGAATCAGTGGATGTATGTATGTGGAGAATGGGGAATGTGTATAAAAGATGGTGATAATGTGATTTCGTATGTTGTTGATTGAAAGCATGTTGTATGATAGTTGGTTTACAATGTTGGTTGGAATTGTTAGAAAAGTGTATGAAAATGATGAGTGATGTGTTGGAAATGGATGAATTGATTGGAAAAGATGGAGTAGCAATTGCATGAGAATATGAATTTTGTGATTATGAATATGTTTAGGTGACGAAGTGTATTTGTAATGTTGTTGTATTAGTAACATGGAAATAGGATTTGTAATGTATGAGAATGTTTTGTGTTACGAAAAGTTATAAAATTTAAAGTATGCGGTTAGTACATGACTAATGAGTTAAATAATATATGTGCATGATGGATGTTGTTGCTTGATTTTTTTGAAGATGGTAACATGAGATTAGCAATACTGGTTTTATGAGTACTGAGTCGTTTTGTCTACCTTGTTGTTGTTTAAGTCGTTTGGGAAGTAAAAATCAATAGTTGTGTTTTTCGTTTATAAAGAGGTTGTCTTTAAACTGTTATAACTTGAGATGAATAAATGATTTTGATGTGATTCCAATTGGAGGTGATAGCTTGTCCTTAAACGATTCTAACGATAGGTCACACGCCCAAAACGACCAAGTAATGAGTGAGTTATGACTGCTTTTCTGGCTCGGACAGTCTTGAGAATTGGGGTACTCGATCGAGTAGCCTTGGTACTCGATCGAGTATGGGGGAACTCGATCGAGTACGTTAGTTACTCGATCGAGTAGCCCTGGTGATTTGTTTTACGTGCTTCTGATCTTCACCTACTCGATCGAGTAAGTCCCTTACTCGATCGAGTGGCCTGTACTCGATCTAGTGACCCCTATTTTGGGTCATATGCTTATCTTTTGACATTCGTGCATATTATGTTTAATTCAAAGTTGTTATTTTACTTCTTTATGCATTGTTTTACATGTAAGTTGGTCTTAATACGTAAGTTACCCAATCTTATGGGGTGGTGAGTGGCACCTTATGGTGAGTATGAGTTTGGTGGGAGGAGATGAGCTATATGTGGTTGTGCTGAGAAGTGGAAAAAGAAAAAGAATATGGATGAGCTGATTGAGGCATGGTGCAAGTTTTGGTGAGACGTGGTGAGTGATTTAGTCGCGAAATTGAGTGATGTAAAAGTAAGTGAAAGTGGGTAAGGGATGATGTGGGTCTAAGGAACGTGAGAATGAAAAGATTGAAAGGAGGGTTTGAATAGTGGCAACTTGAGATGTGTAAAGAATTATGGAGTGAGATGGTTAGGAGTCGTGTGGGTTAAGAATATACACAGTGAAAGTTCGTTTTAAAGGGGTTGAGAAGAGTAGTATATAGTGAACTTTATGGAGACATGTTGCGAGGTGGATTTGTAGACAGTGAGTGAGTTTGGGAGATTTGGTTTATTAAGAGATGAAACTACGTGTGATTTCTTTGGGCATTTAACGGTATGAAATAAATTTTGATTTCTAGAGATGTACGAAGGAGATGCAATTGTTTGAACAGTGAACGTTGATTTTATGGATAGATTAGTGGCAAGTGTGAGTGATAGCATAATAAGAGAAGATCCATGGTAAGAAAGAATGAGATGATATCGATATAAATAATGGGATGTGAGTCTTGGAGCAGTGAGAAAGTAACCGGAACACTAACGAGTTAGGTAGAAGTGATAAGGAGTTGAATGGTTAATTGATTTTGTAGAGTGTAAAAGAAAAGAATGAGGGGAATAAAACTAAGAAAATGTTGACCAGAGTTATGTGATATAGAGGTAAGGAGTCGTCGAGATGTGTGCTACCAATCATGAGGATGTTAGTTAATGGTTATAAAGGAGTTTCGGGACAACATGATTAGTCTTGAGTTTTGAGGAATTCAGGAAAGTAAGAAGTTGGTAGAATATCAGCATGATATGAGATTTTGGTGGAGATTTAGATGATGATACAGTTAAGAATGGTATTGGGAAGAATGTTGAAGTAATTTTGTTGATGGATTTGATGTTCGTTATTTGGGATGTTAACCAAAGATAGGAAAAAAATCGTGATATTTAGAGATGAGTGTAAGAGGTTTGACGTCCGGACAGTGGTAGTGTTATGGTTTTTGACTAGTGGTTAAGGGTGATGGTATATTAGAAAGGTAACAATTCTGAAGCGGTTGATTTTGCAGAGACCAGGTTGATATGTATGGTTGTGAGAGAGTGTAAGATGTGGTTATATGAGGCGGTTGTTAGTAGTTGAGTATTAATAGTATGGTTACATTTGGCAGGGGGTGATGGATATGCGAATGGGAGAATATGTTATGAGGGGCATATGAGTTAAGCTCGGGCGACAGGTAACCTTTGTTGAGTGGTAACTTACGTGATCAGGATTGACTAGGTGGATGTGATTACGGGTCTATGATACGTGTAAATGTTGGTGTGAGGTTCTGACCTCACAAGAAGTGGTATGGTGTGATAATTATAAAGTTGTTATATGATTGTTCTGTAATTTATGTTGGGTTCGGTATACTAATGGAATGAGGTTCAAAAGGTAATAATGTGGTTGATCTGGCATGGATAGTTAAAATTGTATGTGTATGGATGATACTTGTTTATTCCGTGAAATGGTAAAGATGATGTTCATGAGATTATTATCTGTTTAATTCATTTAACATGTTGCATTGTGATTTAGTAAAGTGGATTTGAGTAAGTTTTTTTTTCTTGTCCGAGAAGTTATGTTGGGTCAGTGTTTATGGGATTGTGTCTGTTGTGATGTCTATCGGTGTAGTTGTGGTGCCTCGGGTGATGATCCGGGCACGGTACCTAGTGTTGTGATGTGGGTATTTTCGCACTGCGGTGTGGCTGTTGGTGGTGGTGTTGCGATGTCGTCACCGGTTGTGGTGGAGTAGGCGGGATGATTATGATTCGAGTTTCGAAAGTACATACCAGTTACACATAAATTGTTGTTTTGTTTGATGTTGCTTCCTGTGAGTTTCAGTTTGTGCAGATAGACAGTTGTTTTGTTTATTGATGTTTCTTACCAGTTAAGTTTTGGTATGAGGGTAGAGTATGATATGAAAGAGAGTTGTATATGTTTTCGTTGTTGTCATGGTATAGTGACATTACGTTGATGGGACACGGTTGTCGAAGTTGTTACAAAGATACTTTTGATCTTATTTTAAGATGAGGCTTTAGACATAGTCATGGTAAGTGATTGGTGGAACATGTGTTGTTTTTATCTGGACGCTGCAGGTGGTTCATAACCAGATTTTGGGACAGTGAGTGTAGGGTGTTGGGAATTAGTGTCATGTTAAGTTTTGTATGAGTTTTGCGGTAATAAAGAAAAGAACTTGAGGATCTAGTGTGAGTGTACGTAACGAGTGTAGATCGTGAGTTATGCTTTTGGGAGATAGGTGCCTTACATAGAGAGGTACGTTGTTTTGCAGTAAGAATGGAGAGTTAGTATGGTGATTTTCCTACGAGTTTTATGGTATAGGTTAGGTGGTGTGCCGTATGAGTTAAGGTATTAAAAAAGTTTAAGTAAGAGAGCCTTGGATATGTGCATGGCGAGTGTTTAGGTTATAGGTGGTTATCTTTGACATGCGGTGGTGATGAGGATAATGAAAAGATATGTCTAGGATTTAGTATTAGTGAGTTACGAGGACGTAACATTTATCTTAAGAGGAGTAGGATGCGATAAAAGAGATTTTGATGGTTGTACATATGGTGGTATATTTGGAAGTAGAGTGTTGGTGTAGCATAAGGTATGGATTTGTATATGTTGTGGTTGATAGTGTTAAAAGGTCATGGACGTGCTTGTAGTAGTTCGATGTTAGGAATGCGAGAATACTTTGATAGTGTTGACAGTTGGATGATGAGGTTATGAGTGTGAGTAAACTTCGAGGACGAAGTTCCTTTTAAAGGTGGTAGAATATAACATTCCGTTTGATGTTTATGTAGTTGATTATGTATGGAGTTAGTGTCGGGAGAGTTTATGATGTAGTTGATACGACATCGCGAGCGAGGTGTGGAGGTAGGAATAGTTGGTAGAGTTGGTGTTAAGAGTTCATGGTCTCATGTTTTGTAAGTTGGGGTTTTGTTTTGAGTTCTTAGTAGCTTTGTTGCGTCGTGACCGAGTTAGTATGTTTGTTTTTATGTATGGGTTGAACTTCGGGGACGAAGTTCTTTTTAAGGAGGGAAGACTGTAATACTCTGTATTTATAAGTCTCTGCCTACTCTATCGAGTAGGCCTTACTCTGTCGAGTAAGGGTGAGTTGCGTTTTAAAATAGTTTCTGACCTGTTGGGTACTCGATCGAGTAACGTAGATACTCGATCGAGTAAGGGGGCACTCGATCGAGTACCTTAGCTACTCGATCGAGTAGCCGGTTTGCGGGGAATGATTTGACGGGTTTTGCTAATAACGCGAGTTTGATATAAAAGGTTTCCGTCAGTTATTTAATCACTTTTAACCTTTCTAAACCCTTCAAAAGAAAAAGGAGTTACGTAGTTCTCTCTCGTCGCGTTGTTGGCAAATCCCCAAGGCTAGGAGTGTCGGATCATCTTGTTCTTTGCATCATAGTGTTCCTTGCGTCAAGGATAAGATCTACATACCAATTTTATACTGTTTCTTTGAGTTTGTTTAAAACCCTAATTGGGTAGATTTGGGGGTTTTGGGAGGGTTATGTTGATTAGGTGATAATTGTATGATTATGTGTATAGGAGAAGGGTTCGTAGAGGAAAGGTTTTGAGACAGCTGCTAGATCGTCTGATGTTTGTGTTGCATTCCAGGTAGGGTTTCCCTACTCAGTATTACTTACATAATGTGTGGTGATTGTGCTGTAATTAGTGTGATTGATTGATTCAGACGGTTGTGCTTATACATTGTTGATAGATTCAGACGGTTGTTGATATTGTGATTGTTTGTCTCTGGTTCTCGAGGCGTGCCCTCGGCTGAGTGGGGTCACTTGCGGGAGTGGCTTCACGCCCTAGTTTCGCCCTTCGTGGAACCCGCCACGGAAGGGGATGTGCACATTAATGGACAGGGTTATCGCTCATTATGAGGAGCGGGGATTTGGTGGGTACGGCTGCGGTCCCCATCGGGCGGGATCGGTCCAAAGGACGATCGGTGATTGAGATTGTTGGAATTGGTGTGGTTGTGTGTGTGACGGTTAAGGCTATGCATTTTATCTTATTGTTGATATATATTGAGTTGTGTGATTAGTACTGACCCCGTTTAAATGTTTTAAAAACTGTGGTGATCCATTCGGGGGTGGTGAGCAATTATTGAGCAGGTATGATGTGATGCGTATGGGATAGCTGGGATGAGTCATCACGTGGCAGTTAGAAGTCTTCCGCTGTGTCAGACGATGTTTTATAGCTTTGATAGTTTTAGCAGTAGACCGTCTGAGGATCTTGTATTTCTTTTTATCAATTTGGTTTTGCTATGTAATCACTTTAAACTTTATTTACTTTTAAAGTTGTTTCGTTATTGTCTTATGAATATCATGCCTCGGGTAACCGAGATGGTGGCATCCTTATACCTGAGTGGTCCTGGTAAGGCACTTGGAGTATGGGGGTGTTACAGTCGCTTTCGAACCTTATCTTTTCAAATTTCCCCCTCCTAAAATCACTCCCCAACCTAATCTCACCACTCTCTAAACTCCTTAAACTCTCTCTAAACACTCACCAAACTTAGGGTGAGATTATCAGTAAGACTCTGCCACAACAGCTTTCCACTAACTTTTATTATTTTTTTATTGTTCAGATCCACCTCATACTCTATACATTATCCGTCAGACTTACTTCAGACTCTAATTTTCCACTTTACTCCTTTTTTTTAACAAAAAAAAAAAAATTACACATGAGATTTACTCATAGGTTAATTTCCCTTTAAGGTGGGGTCGATCAAGACTCACCTGATACGTGCCTAATGTATAGTCTTTTTAGCCTATTTCAGCACGTATTTCTATGCATTTTTATACTGTTTTTATAGTATTTTGCCCCGAATTGGCTACTTTGGTTCGTTTTGTCCATTTTGTAGAAATGAACGCGAAAGTAGTGGAATCGTACCCTTTTTCGTCCTTTTTGCATGCATTTAGAGAAGACGGGATTTTCCAGAGTGAGATACTGCATTGGAATGCGTGAAGGCACAGATTACAAGGCAGTCGGATGTGAACGTGAGCTGATTTGAAGACAGAAGACTCGATCGAGTAGTTTTACCACTCGATCGAGTGGTTTTTATGCTCTCAGTTGGTCGATCCAGTAGTTTGCTACTCGATCCAAAGTTGCTGAAAAGGAAGTTACTCGATCGAGTAACTATTCTACTCGATCGAGTAGATTATGCTGAGTTTTGCTCGATCGAGTGGTTTTATTCCACTCGATCGAGTGGTTTCTTTGGGCGTGGGCTTTAATTAGCTCGTGAGTGTGTTTTATTTGTTGGACTTAGTTTATTTCTATTTAAGCTTTACGTTACTAGGTCATTGGGGATCTAATCTATTCATTATCTAATTTTCTACTATCAAACTTTACTGCGTTACTTTTGCTCTTCACTGTAACTTTACTTTGGGATTTATTTTGCTCGGATTCGATTGTTCTTTACGCCGGATTCGCACGATTGTAATTCCTTTCTCTTCTCTTAATAATAATCAATCGTTTATTTACTTTAATACCTGGTTTACCTCATTTATTCCTTTGCCCTAATTTACTTTTATGCATTTTATTTGTTATTTCATTATGTTTATTGTTAAATCGTCATTTGTTATTAGTTTTGATATTAATAGCGATATGAGTAGCTAAATTTAATGCATGTTGGGATTAGGGGATCTGCGGTAGGAATGTGACGATGTAGTAAATGAAATAGATGAATTAATTGTGAGATTCTGTCATCATAGCAATTTAATTGTATTTATCGACTTAGTTGAGTGCACGCTTCTGAGTCATCTCTTTAATCTGGCTAAAATTAATCCTAGATCGAAAGATTGGACTAAATAGGCCTGTTATGAACAGTAGACTACCCTGACGAGAATGAAAGTTAAGTTAGTGGTATTTTAGGATAGAAAGTGGACCGAAAGGACCTTTCCACATCCGTCTTGCATTAATTAAATCCGAGTTGTTTACAGGTGAGTCACTGGACTACCGTAGTGAACCGAATTCCCGACATGTCCCTTCTCTATCTGATAGTTTAATCCTATTTTCTTGCCTTTACTGCTCTTGTCTCTACTTCTCTTCCTTTAATCTTTGTAGTTTAGAAAACAATTCAAACAACCTCCCCCCCATTTGTAACCAAATAGACGGACTTCTACAGATATCTTACCTCCCTGAGGAGATCGACCTGACTTCCCTAGCTATATAGTTAGTTTAGTTAGTTTATTTTTGATAGGTACACGACAGACATATCAAATTTTGGCGCCGTTGCCGAGGAGGCAATTTCCCTATCTGTCTTTGTTTCGTTTATTTTATCCGTCTCAGGGAATTTTTATTCCTTGAGGCAGTTCTTATTTATTTTCTTTCAGTGTTGTTTATGCCCAGGTCAGACAGGTTTGAGTTAGTTTCAGCTGATTCAGAGCCAGAGAGACTATTCAGGCATAGACTCCGTCTGCAAAGAAAATCACGAAAGGAAGACTTGAGTACTTTCGAGCCAGAGCTAGATCATTCTCTTTTCGCAGAAGACATTCCTATTTCTGCCGATGAACAAGTAAAGATGCCAAAACTTTCTAGTCATTCGGTGCCTAAAGCAACCTCGATTCGAAAGGGTTTCAATCTCCAGACTGAGGATGGGAATACATTCGACATCCGTCCTTCCTACATCAATCTGGTGGAGAGAAATCTTTATAGAGGTGTGGCAGGTGAAGACCCAAGGAAACACATGGAGGTCTTTACAGACTACTGTTCTACTATCCCCGTCACAAAGGGGGTAACTCAAGATAAGATTAAGGAGGTTTTATTTCCTTTCTCTTTGACCGACTCAGCCAGGGAGTGGCTGACTGACTTGGACCGCACAGCTGCAGGGGTTACAGATTGGGAGTCTCTTGTTCTTGCTTTTTATAAGAGATATTTCCCTCCACAGCGCACCAATCTGCTGAGGGCCAAGATTACCAGTTTCAAGCAGGCTCCCGATGAGACTTTATATGAGGCGTGGTCCCGATTCAAGAAATTGGTGAGGTCTATTCCTCACCACGGTTTTGACCCATGGTTTATAGCCAATCAGTTCTATAATGGGCTGTATGATGACCACAGAGCCATACTTGATGCGTCATTTAGTGGGAGATTCCAGGAAAATACCGATGATGATAAGGGATGTGCCCTTATTGAGGAGATGGCGAATCACAGTGCTGAGTATGGAAACCCCAGGGATAGTATAAGAACAGTTCATGCAGTAGATAAGCAGGTCGTGGCTCAGCTGGAAGCCATGAATGCTAGATTTGACAAGTTGGAGTTACATGCTGCTGGGGAGCCTCAGACGGTCCATGTTCTTACTAGAGGAGAGACCGTCACATGTGAGAGATGTGGGAGCAATGATGGCCACACTGCTGTTGGCTGTGTTACGGAGAGGGACACAAGTCCTTGCCTTTCAACAATATAGGCAAGGAGAGGGTTCCTATTACAACAACCAAGGGGCAGTCCATCCCAATTTGAGGTGGACTAGTCAAAATGTGCTCAATCCTACCCCTCCTCCGCACCAGCAGCAGCCATATGTTCCTTCACATAAGAATCAACAAGGCTTTCAGAAGCCTCCTTCCTTCCCTCCTCCCAATCACGGAGCATCATCTTCCGGAGGGGTGAGTGAAATAGGTGAGCTTAAGTCTATGTTGCAGTCCTTTACAAAGCAGTGGCAGCTGAGTGATCAACAGAAAGATGCATCCATTAAGGTACTTGAAACTCAAGTTGCCCAATTAGCCACGAATCAATCCACAAGAAAGCAGGGTCAATTACCGTCTCAAACTGAGAAAAATCCACATGAGACGGTAAATTTAATCAATTTGAGAAGCGGTCGTTCATATGAGGGACCGAAAGTGTTAAAATCAGACCCGAGGAAGGATATAACTGATGATGAACAGTGTTCTGTCGAAGGAAATGAGCTGACGGCTAAGAAAGTGCTCGATCGACTGGTTTCTGGAGGTCGATCGAGTAGAATTGATGAAGAAAGTGCTCGATCGAGTGGATTTTCTACTCGATCGAGTGAACAGGAAAAAGAAGGTGTTCGATCGAGTGAATTTCCACTCGATCGAATGATCCTATTGAAGAAACTACTCGATCGAATGGGAATTTTGGTCGATCGAGTAGTTTGGATGACGGAGAGCTTGATCGAGAGCCTGCTAGTGCTCGATTAAGCGAGAAATCACCGGAAAGACCTCGTTCAAGGGGAAAGAAGCGTCCAAAGGATACAGAGCTTGCTCCGGCTGACACATTGGAAGAGAGAAACAAGGGACTCGAGATACCCATCACAGTTCCCTTCCCGAGGCGTCTACAGAATACCAAAGCCAACCAACAATTCGGCAAATTTGCCGAAATCTTGAGAAGCTTACAGGTCACTGTACCGTTCGCCGAACTGCTGACACAGGTACCCTCTTATCTTAAGTTTATGAAAGAAATTTTATCGCATAAGAGGCATATTAGTGATAATGAGACAGTAGCTTTGACTGAGGTGGGGACAACCCTAGTTCAAAATAAGTTACCTCCAAAACAGTCAGATCCGGGCAGTTTCTCAATTCCGTGTCATATCGGTACCCATTTGATTGATAACGCGCTATGCGATCTTGGTGCTAGCGTGAGTGTCTTACCATTATCTCTGGCTAAGAGACTTGGTTTGACAAAGTTTAATTGTACCAACATGACTGTCCAGATGGCCGACCGTAGTATATCACGGCCACTAGGTGTAATAGAAGACGTACCTGTTAAGATCGGGAGGTTCTTTATTCCCGTTGATTTCGTTGTCTTAGACATCCCCGAAGATGCGCACACCCCTATTATTTTAGGGAGACCATTTTTGTCTACTGCCCGTGCAGTAATAGACGTAGGGGGGTAAGACGTTGACTTTTCAGGTAGGGGACAAGGAGCTGATATTCCATCAGTCTAAGTTCCGGAGGGCTCCCATGCAAGCTCAGCCCTGCAATGCCCTCTCTTCTATTGACCCTATTATTGACACTCCAAATGAAAATTTGGAGTATTGTGCTGCTATTGTTATCCCTCCGCCTCAGATTGAGAGCAAAAAGGAGGAAAGTTCGTCTGTTTTCCTTGCTGCAGATACAGATGAAAGCAATGAAGGAGCTGCCAAAGGGCATTGTGCAATTAATGTCAATCAAATTGGAAGTGAGGATGCGAAAGACGGTGATGCGAAAGACGGTAATGTCAAGGGGCTACTGAATTGCATTGGGAAGTGAGCGGGGAAATGCCCCGTGTAACACCTTGTAAAAACAATTTTTGAATTTTTCGTTGAATTTCTTTTATTGCCTTTAATTAGGACAATTAGATTTTAGACAATTTTTAGCATAGATTTAAGACTATAGACTGTTAATTAGCGTATTTGGTATTTTGGGATACTTTTGCACGTGTTTTTATGCAGGTTTGGGGAATTTTTACGCAAGTTCAAAGGAAGAAAGACGAAATTAAAGAGCCTACACAAGAAAAGAGCTCGATCGAGTACTTTTTGTACTCGATCGAGTGAAATGTGGACGATCGAGTAGTTCCTGTTCAGTCGATCGAGTAAAGCACTTATGGGGAGTTCTCGATCGAGTGGATTTCTACTCGATCGAGTGAATGGATCATCAAAGTGCTCGATCGAGTAGTTCTAAACCACTCGATCGAGTGAATTGGAAAGGACGCGCAGGGAGTTTTCATTTAACTTCCTTATTTTCATTCTTCCCCAAATTTCGACCCCTCTTCCCCTAATTGCGATCAAAAAAATCCCCAAATCCTCAATTTTCTTGCCCATTCACCAAATCCGTCACCTACATTTTCTTGCTTGCTAATTAATCTTTCAAAGCCCTCTATTTCCCCCTTGATTTGTGCTCGTTTACACGGTCTATTAGCGGGTTTAGGGTTCGCGGTTTTTGATCGAAAATTCGCCATTTTTGCTTGTTAATTGAAGATTAATTGCACTTTGTAGGTCTTTTCTCATTAGTAAGTAATTACTCCATCCTCATTGCATTTAATTCCGTTATTTCGAATTTTTTATGAGGTAAATTTGGAATTAGGGTTCGAAATTTACTGTGTAGTCGAATTTTTCGACTTTAACTGTCCTTTTTGCCCTTGCCTATCTTGCTTGATGATTAATCCCCATTCCTCGCTGTATGTTGCATGATTATTTCGAATTTTACACGAGTTTCGCAATTAGGGGTTCTTACAGTCGAAATTTTCGACTGAAAATTGGTCTTTGCTTCTGTCAAATGCTTAGTTAACTTCGTTTATTGCTTAAATGCTGCTGTTACCGACTGCTATACCGCCCCTATCGCCATTTGCATGCTGCCATTCAAAATTTTTGAGGAATATTGGGATTTTTAGGGCTGTAGTCGAATTTTTCGACTGGTTGGGGTTTATCAGGCTGTTATCATGCTGGTTTTCCTGCTATTTAGCCACTGTTATCTTATCATGTCCCCTGCCCTTTGTATACAGGATGGATTCTAGCTCTCTGCCCTCCACTAGCTCGTCGTCTAGTCCATCCTTGACTGAGACGGTGGTCCCTGCTGCTTCCACCGCCTCCGCTTTAGTTAGTACCGCAGCCCCTATTTTCCTAGTTTCAGTTGCAGGTACGGTTTTTACCCCAGCTAGCTCTGCTGCTAGCTCTGTTTCGGCTGCCACTTCCGTTACGGCCACCACCACTGCTAGCACTGCTGCTAGTTTTTCTTCTTCAGTGGTGGCCACAGCAGCCACAGCCACAACCACAGCTTCTACTTTCACCGCGACGACGTTGTCACCTGCCGCTGCAGCTGCTGAGAGAGCAGCTCTGGTTCCTCACACCGTCACTGCACGGGCTTCTACTTTGGGTTCTAGAGGCCGGGGCCGAGGTCGTGGACGTTACCGTTCTACACCAGCTCCTGCTACCTCTACTTCTGCTGCACCTTCTACTTCAACTGCTCCTTCTACTTCTGGCACGGTCACAATTCGAGGGGACACCTCCCTCGACTCTCACCCAGACTATCCACAGGTAACTTTCGTTAACGCCATACATCGTGAGAGGTTCTATAACCTCATAGGCTGTGAGTTTATCCCTTCCCGATTTTTAGAGAAATCGGCACTTGAGAGACTCAGCATCTACGAGTCGGTTTGTGAGCTTCTACGGGGCACGGGGATGGCCGGACTCATCGGTATGAGTGGCCGTACTTTTCTGGAGTTGAGCCTTGAGTTCCTCAGCTCCTTCACCTTCTCCTCCGGGGCACACGATGCTGCCCCTTCTAGTTCTTCTGTGTCATTCCGGTTGTTCAACCGGACTTTTTCGATGACTTTGGAGGAGTTTGGTAGGAGACTTGGCCTCTCTTCTATGGGTGAGACTACACCCCCTAGGAGGGTTTTTCGTCAGCTTTGGCGGACCTTGGCCCAGACCACTTTTACCGAGCGAAAGCTCGCACAGGTCCACCTCCCCCCTGCCCGTTGTTTTCTTAGATTGATAGGGAGCACCATCTTCGACCGAAAGGAGCCGAACAACATCACAAACACCGAGCTCTCCATCCTGGGCGGTTACCTGAATATTGACTGTGAGGGTCCTTTTACCCTCAACATTGCCTACTTGACCGCCCAGTACTTTCAGGCCCAGGGGCTGAAGGAGACGGGATCTATTGCCTGCGGTGGCATAGACACCATTCTTGCCCGTTCCCTCTACCCCCGTCCGGCCTCGTGTCTTGCGGTACCTCGAGGAGAGAGATTTCTCGAGTCCGGATGCCATGCTTTCTCGGATTGGGCGACCCCGCACTACCAGACATGGAAGATAGACGGCTTCCTGTCTGTAGATTTACCCTGTGACACTCTCCCCCGTCTAGCCCCTTTGCCTACTGTCGCTAGGGGCGCCCGAATGCCACCTCCACCGGACTACTACCTTCCACTCCGACCACCTCCCACTATACCCGCCGCCGCCAAGAAGCGGCGTCGAGTTGAGACTGGAGAGGGGTCCACACCTTCAGGGAGTACCCAGCGTTCCACGGCTACTCCCATCCCGACTCCTACTCCCACTCCTACTCCCACTCCCACCGACCAGACACAGGCACAGCCGGTTTTCCCGGCTACTTTCGTACCACTTCCACCCTTTGTGGCGTCCGCGGTCATGGACCAAGGGCGCCGTGACGGTTTGTTTCTTGAGATTGCAGAGCGACAGGCTCGTATGGAGAGGGACTTAGCTCTTACCTTACATCCTCTGTACGAGTACCACTTGAGGCGACACCGTCCGATCCCAGAGGGTTGGCCACACCCTTCCTTTTTCCGGTACCCAGCTGAGGGGTATCCGGAGTCTGCTGAGGAGGAGGAGGACGAGGACCCTGAGGTGGAAGTGGAGAGAGCTCGCGCTGAGGAGTGGAGGAGGAGAGAGGAGGAGGAGGATCCGGAGTTCAGGGTGGAGGACGTCCGTGACGAGGACGATGATGAGTAGCTACTGGTCTACTCACTTCCCCAATTTTCTGGCTGGTTTAGGAAAGTTCGTATTTTGTATGTATCTCTTACTCTTTTATTTTGTCTCCTTTTATTTTATTGCTTTTATTCTTTATTGGTTGTATATTCCCGTTTCCCTGTATATATCTGCTGGTGTATGCTGGAGGACAACGAGGGCGTTGTCCGTTTTGGTTTGGGGAGGGTATTGCATCTTTTTGAGTCTGCATTTGCATTTGTTTTGCATTCACGTTTATTTTTCAGCTTTGCATTGTTTATTTACTTCATTAAAATTCAAAAATTCCAAAAAAATTAGAAAAATTTCAAAAATCCAAAAATATTCACGTTTATTTTTGCATATAGGTTGAGTCAGAACGGTAGATTTCCGTGATGATAATACACTATAACTTGTCATTTTACTTGAGCCTTGCACTTTTGTTGATAGTTATTAGCTTTGTCATACGCATAGTCTACGAGTTTCTGTTCAAATATAGCTGACTGTTTAGACTTGACCTGATAAATTGGCAAACTACTTGATAAATTCTGAGTTTTAGAGCCCATAACTGGTGACATTCATGACCAGTTCATTTGGAATTGAGAGTAGTACTCCTTGCATAGCATGTTCATCATTTTTGCACTTTTATGACACTCAATTTCTTGTCAAATGCACATATTCGGGTTTGTGGTTGGTGTCACATGCAGGGAGGTGCTTGCAAATTTTCCCTTTTCCTTATATTTTTCACCCATTTAGCTCAAGCCAAAACTTGCCTTTTTGACCCATTAGCTACATCCAAAACTGAGCCTGCCTAGTCAAGCTTGTTTAGTATGTCTTTTGTGGTATGATTTTCCGTCTGCAGTTTGGCCCGTATCCCTTTGTATGGAGTTGGTGTAAATAGAGGAGGGAGAAAAAAAAAGAATTGAAAAAGAAAGAAAAACGTGAAAGAAAGAAAGAAGAAAAAAAATTTGAAAAATGAAAAAAAAAAGAAGCTGATCACGTGAAACAGAAAAAAAAAAAAGAAGTTTGAAAAAAAAAAGTTGATTTGTTTGTTGCGATTCATTCAGACGGTGTTAAAAAAGGAAAGTTTGTGACCGTCTGACTCCTCCATTCTTATTCCATATTTTTGAGGAGATTGTGTATGAGATTAGTGAGCTGTGTGCCAAATGAAGGGCATTTGTATTCTATTTTTTAGTCAGTTGAGATTCGGATGGTTTATTATGGTCCTGTTAGGAACTAGCTTGACGCTTTCACCCCCACATTACCATAACTTGTTTTGCCTTTTCTCACCTGAACCTCACTATTCCCATATTATTTGTAAGCCCTCGGCTGTGACGGACATTATTGGTTGGAGTGTGTGCATTAGTACTTGAATTGTCTTTCATTTTTGTTGCGTGCATGCTATGTAGGTCGCAGTTAGGTGAGTGACTGTCTTTTCTTCTCTCTTTTACATATAACATTCACCCTTTGCTTCATGAGAGAAGAGTGACCACGAGAGAGTCCGATTTTGTTGGTCTTGCAAGGTCGATAGGTTGGCTATATTTCTAAACAGCTCATAATTCGTTTGCGTATTGACTGCTTAGCTTTAACTGTTAGTTTTTGTTGCATTAAACTGGTTCAAGTAGACAAGTTAAGCTAGCTCTGAGTTTTCATTTCCTTTCCATTAGTTGTATTTTAGTTTACTCGAGGACGAGTAAAGGTTCGGTTTGGGGAGATTTGATACGTGCCTAATCTATAGTCTTTTTAGCCTATTTCAGCACGTATTTCTATGCATTTTTATATTGTTTTTATAGTATTTTGCCCCGAATTGGCTACTTTGGTTCGTTTTGTCCATTTTGTAGAAATGAACGCGAAAGTAGTGGAATCGTACCCTTTTTCGTCTTTTTTGCATGCATTTAGAGGAGACGGGATTTTTCAGAGTGAGATACTGCATTGGAATACGTGAAGGCACGGATTACGAGGCAGTCGGGCATGAACGTGAGCTGATTTGAAGACAGAAGACTCGATCGAGTGGTTTTTATGCTCCCAGTTGGTCGATCGAGTAGTTTTCTACTCGATCCAAAGATGCTGAAAAGGAAGTTACTCGATCGAGTAACTATTCTACTCGATCGAGTAGATTATGCTGAGTTTTGCTCGATCGAGTGGTTTTATTCCACTCGATCGAGTGGTTTCTTTGAGCGTGGGCTTTAATTAGCCCGTGAGTGTGTTTTATTTGTTGGACTTAGTTTATTTCTATTTAAGCTTTACGTTACTAGGTCATTGGGGATCTAATCTATTCATTATCTAATTTTCTACTATCAAACTTTACTGCGTTACTTTTGCTCTTCACTGTAACTTTACTTTGGGATTTATTTTGCTCGGATTCGATCGTTCTTTACGCCGGATTCGCACGATTGTAATTCCTTTCTCTTCTCTTAATAATAATCAATCGTTTATTTGCTTTAATTCCTTGTTTACCTCATTTATTCCTTTGCCCTAATTTACTTTTATGCATTTTATTTGTTATTTCATTATGTTTATTGATAAATCGTCATTTGTTATTAGTTTTGATATTAATAGCGATATGAGTAGCTAAATTTAATGCATGTTGGGATTAGGGGATCTGCGGTAGGAATGTGACGATGTAGTAAATGAAATAGATGAATTAATTGTGAGATTCTGTCATCATAGCAATTTAATTGTATTTATCGACTTAGTTGAGTGCACGTTTCTGAGTCATCTCTTTAATCTGGCTAAAATTAATCCTAGATCGAAAGATTGGACTAAATAGGCCTGCTATGAACAGTAGACTACCCTGACGAGAATAAAAGTTAAGTTAATGGTATTTTAGGATAGAAAGTGGACCGAAAGGACCTTTCCACATCCGTCTTGCATTAATTCGTCTGAGTTGTTTACAGCTGAGTCACTGGACTACCGTAGTGAACCGAATTGCCGACATGTCCCTTCTCTATCTGATAGTTTAATCCTATTTTTTTGCCTTTACTGCTCTTGTCTCTACTTCTCTTCCTTTAATCTTTGTAGTTTAGAATACAATTCAAACAACCCCCCATTTGTGACCAAATAGACGGACTTCTACAGAAATCTTGCCTCCCTGAGGAGATCGACCTGACTTCCCTAGCTATATAGTTAGTTTAGTTAGTTTATTTTTGATAGGTACACGACAGACGTATCATCACCCAAAGTCTTAAGTTGAGTCTTGGATTTCCAAGACTCAACTTAAGACTTTGTTAAGATTAGAGTAGATTATTGGTAGTCTTGAGTGAGTTTTGTCTTAAGACTTATCAATGTCTTGTCTCAAGACTACCAATAATCTTACCCTTATCCTCTAAAAACCTAGTCTCCGCAAGTGAAGAATTATTGCCATCTTTTCTCCTTTGTTCATCCACATTATTTGTAAGTCGATTTATACTTTGTCTCTCCAATATTATAGTAAACCATAATTTTCCTAGTAGATTATCTCATAATTAATTAGGTTATGGGAAATTAATATGGGTAATTAAGGAGATTAATTAGAATGTTTATGGTAGTGGATTATGGTAATGAATGTAGTAATTAATTTATGTAGGAAGCTTCATTGAGGAGCATTTCTAGTGGTTAGCTTGAGGCTTTGTGAAGATAAGCTTAAGGTAGGATTTTCCCTACTTAGCTCTAATAATATGAGTGTTTAATTATGCATTATTGTTATTAATTACACTTGTCTCATGGTAGTTGCATTATAACATGTTGTTGGTAATTATGGTTTATGACATAATATGGTTTCATATTAATTATACATATGTTGAAAGAGTAAGTATGGTTAATTGTCTTATGAATGGTTAGAATGCATTATAACATGTTAAGAAGCAATTACATGAAAAGAGGTAAATTAATAAAGGATTGAGCATTGTGATACATATTATGTTTAGTGTAATTACATGAGTATTCTCGTTGGAAGTTGATTGTGTTGGTTGTTATTTGATTGGTTGTAATTATGGAGATGGAAGGTGGCTGGGAAACCGTCTTCCGCTTGATTCACCCCTTGGAGCTTCCCACTCCAAGGCAGATGTGTACATTTAGTACTTGAGTTTTGGAGGGACTCGTGTGGTCGAGGCACGATGTCTGGCAGGGAATCGAGTCGCTCTCGGGTCCGGTATCACGGACGTGTTCCGAGTACCTAGTGTTGGTATGTGGCGTCATGGGAGTGTCCTGGCCACCGGTTATGTGGAGGGAAGGAACTTGGAGAATGGTTGACATGCATCTCATACACTTGTTTGATTTATGGTTGGTTGCGTTAACATTTATCACATGAGCATTTAGTCTTCTCATTAGCATTTATTGAGCATTTGTATTATTAAGCTAACACTTGAGTTTTAAATACATGTGGTGAATCATATGGTGATTTTTGCCCATACGGGAAGCAATGATTGACAGGTTAGCTTTAATTAGATGAGGAGGCTTGGGAGCGGTTTTCACTAGTTGTCATCACTTATGCTTGTCTAGTTTTTGACTATTTTTCATTCGATTGGGTTGATTGTACTAAATGGGATGGTATTTGCATCCCTTAACATGTAACTAATTATATAACTACAACTTATCTATTTAAGTTTATCGTCTTAAATTCTTCTTTACTCCTTTGTTCGCACTACAAGCTTGGGAAACCAAGTCTTGTGGCGCCTTCATGTGTTGGGATTGCCTTGAGGAAGGATCTCGACTTATGGGGGTGTTACAAGTGGTATCAGAGCGCTGGTTTTGGAGCCTAACCTAATGAACTAATGAATTTAGGTGTGTCAATCTAAAATGAACCCGGTTTGAGTCATAGAGAACTTGTGACAAACTTAGGAGACGTCCCA
The DNA here is from genome assembly GCF_048544455.1 of Silene latifolia. Lineage (NCBI taxonomy): Eukaryota > Viridiplantae > Streptophyta > Magnoliopsida > Caryophyllales > Caryophyllaceae > Silene > Silene latifolia. The sequence continues at coordinate 121,350,026 of NC_133531.1, read as the reverse complement.
AGGTTGTAATCTTGTCCTCTTAATTAGTTTAAGTCAGTCACTATGCGTGGGGTAATGAGACGTACTTGGTGCATATGGTTGTTGCATATCCTTGTTTGGTGTTTGTGAATTAGTTTCATGCTTGGTAGCACTTGATGTGGTAACATGGATGGTTGTGATCAACTATAAAGGAACATGTTTGTGACACCCTCATTTATTGCGGAAAAGTAAACACGTAATTCTAGCATAAAACTGCATGGATATGTTTGTAATAGGTTCATTTGGGTAAAAACCTGTAATTTTTAAAACCTGAACCTGTTATAAAGATATCCAAATTGGAAGGTGTCAAACATACAAGGTCTAACTAGAAGTTTCATAACATAACCATCGCTAAAGTCGCGAATAGCAAATTATACAACCAAATGTAAAGAGGGAGACATATGTCCCTAAAATGTATGTGACATAAAAAGTGTTTAAGGGTCACAATAAAATAAAGCCAATCTAGGTCCCAAGGTTACTTTGCTCGCTAGCGCGTCCATGTACCCCATATATGCATCACCTACCTGTCAATCGCATTTTATACAAATACGAAAGCCACAGTCAGTGGGGAGTAACTCCGAGTCCTCCCAGCCACGAAATGTCAAGTTAATATAACATGAAAGCATATAAATATGAGCAAATATAATACATAGCCCATATATAAAGGCTAAACAATCAAGCTTTTCATGAAAAACATTCAATATAAACAACATATAGTCCTAGCATGTGAATACTAGACCAAGTCAAGGTACACTATCATGTGAGTCAAATAACACACGGGAATCCAAACTCTATCAACCATAGCCGGCTTGCATCTCACCTTCTATGATTCATAGAATCATCAAACAAGAAAGGGCAATATATCTAGAGACAGGCATAAGTTCCTAGTACAGTCAATAGTCACTTTGTAACTCGAGTCTATACCACGAGGTAGGGAAGCTAGTATTTTGACTCAAAGGTTACATTTAAAACATGGCCAAGATACGACTCAACCCTAATCCTAGACTGCGCAGACCTAGAGAAATGCGGATAAAACCACCGCACCCAAGACTCATGATAAAACCACATGAGTACCCTAAGGAGTCCACCAAAGGGTTGGCTAGTACTTAAGCTGACCATCTACTCACAAAATAGGCAGAAAGGTCATGCCCCAGCTTGGATATAAACCCACCAAGCCAGGAACACAAAGGCTATTAAGCCGTGAACATACACTCGTCAAAGATTATAATGACCTATCTATGACAATAACTGAAAATATTCACTTAAGATCTCGTCCCAAGTGAATACTTAGGCCAACTTAACAATAAAAAGGGCAAAAAGTCCAAACTTGTAAATATAAATGATCACAAGCTAGCATATGGAAGGCTACACAAGAATATAATCCAATGACATTCCAACAAAATCTCCAATATCAATAATAATCCAAATTCCAGCTAACCGTTAATCTCATAATTCATGAGAACAAGCTAAAATGGCAACAAGACAAGAAGACTCAAGTATAAGGCAACCAATTCATCCAACAACCAACATGTGAAAGGATAGTCACAAATATTAAGGCATCAACGTAAAATATCCAGTAACAACCAATCTCACCTCAAAGACAAACCCTCGACCCGAGTCCCGCGACGGGTCATCGGTCAAATCGAGGCTGACCGGTTTAAACCTAGTTTGACCAAACTCGTTCGGTCAATCTGGCCCAGTTCAGAGTCTTGGCCTACTTTGGCCCAAATCACAAAATTTATCACAATATCATTCTCATGCTATTTCCAATTTCTATCATGTGAGAAACGAAAGTAACACATTATCAATCACCTAAACACTTAACAAACAACAAACACAACATCAATGTGACATTAAATCGTCGAGTAACTCGGAATAGTTACCTTAAGCTAGCAAAGAGACAAGAAATAACTTGAGAAAGCTTCTAAAACCCAAAATTACTCTTCATCTTCAACCACATATGAGTCACCTAAAATAATTATGTGAAAGGACGATATTAACGAATTATCGTTATATAAAATATGAGACGAAAATTAATTTAATTATATTTTAAATAAACTGAGTTAGCGCCAAAACAATTTATAAACACAACTAGCCCAAAGTTACCAAATATAGCTAGCCCTTTTATCAAAATTAAATGAGTCCAATAAACTAAATATGTGAAGGAGCAATATTAATGATTTACGTTATATGAAATACGAGGCGGGAGTCATTCAAAAGAATCACATTTGTGCCAAAATAAACCCGACCCACGACTCAAAGTGGCCATTTGGATAGCCCCTACACGAACTCAGACAACCAGCCACCACCACAGTGCGGGACAGCCAGTTTTGGGTTCTCAAAAACCCGATCCAAGCATTCATTTTAGCCATCTAAAGCAGCCTATTCGAGTACCATCTAGCAAACCCAAAACATCCCTACATGTCAGTATACACCGTCTCAACTATAAAAGACAACAATTAACACCCAAAACAATCCTTACATGTCAACATACCCCGACTTAAATATACCACTTACTAGCTAGCATCCCAAATGATCCCTACAGGTCAGTATACACCGTCTCAATCATCTCCACATATCAGTATACACCGTCTCAACTATACAACTGGCTAATTAACATCCATAAGGATCCCTATATATAATTATACACCGTCTCAATTATAAAACAGACTAACCAGCATTCGAAATAAACATATTTTACAAGTAATATCGAGTAACCAGTCATCGTTACCTTTTTTCCGATCGAATTAGTCCTTCATGACTAACAAATCTTATACAAGACCGTCTATCTTAGCATCTACAACCGTCTTATAATAAATAAAGCTGAAAGTATAAATTGCGTTTGTAAAAATACATGACGAAAATGAATTTTACTTACAACGGATTGACAGAACGATGAAAGCAAAGACTATGGAACGAAAATCATTGATAACGGATGACAAACGGAGTGACAGAATCAATTTAAAATTTAAAAAAATTAAAACAAACGAAAAAGAAGAAAAAGGAAGGGAGAAGAAGGAATGATACGTGAGAAATGAGGGAGCAGCTAGCTAGCTAGCTATTTATTATACGTACGTTTCTTCGTCGTTAAGAAACTTCGATAGTTAATAAAACCGTTTCGAGTTAAATTTAACCGGTTTAAGAAAGTGTCTCATAAATGAAACGGAATCAATAATAAATAAGTTTAAAGAATGAAAAATAAAATAAACTCAGATAGTTAACGGAAATAATAAGAAATCGGCTTGAAACGGAATTATTAGCGATTTTACTAAATTAGCGGATTTTAACGAAATTTGTTCATTTAGCAAAATAAATTCAAAATGGTTAACTCGATGACTTTTTCTAAACCCAATTCGTGTTGTCAAAATAGGGTAGGTCGAGAAAGGTTAGTCTCACCAGTAGAAATGTGACGGTCTATAGCTAGACGGAAATTGAGATGGAAGTTATTATTATTACCGTCACTATTATTATCCGACCAAAATACGTATACATTTATTCTCATATAAATTATGTCCCGAAATATAATTTAATAATACGTACTTTAAAAATATTCTTTTCATTAAAATCGTGCTTGAAAGGAATTAATTAAATTAAATAATTTAAAAATATAAAATAAGGTGATTAAACGGCTAAATAAATTTTAAATGTCAAAATGGGAAATTTGCGGGTGTTATAATGGGAAATTCGCGGGTGTTACAATGTTGGATGTTTATGTGTGAGCATGTTGAAGTGTTGAAGTTGGTAATTTTTCAATAGGAACGTGAACCGCATGCTAGTTGTAGTCATATGTGAGTCGTGTGTTGCATCCACGCTTCTATTTTTCCCGTATTTGCGTTTAGGAACATGCAAAATAGGGTTATATGTGGACTTGTGTGAGTCGGAATGAGTATATAAACCTATATGAGGTGTACTCGGCCAAGTGGAAGGAGGGACTTGGTCGACTTGAAGGCACTTGACCGAGTGGATCGTTTTCCAGATTCTGGAAAATTTATGTAAGTTGTGACACTTGACCGAGTGGAGGACCCACTCGACCGAGTATGAATCACTCGACCGAGTGGTGAGGCCACTCAATCGAGTGGGCTGATGGAGGAACTTTGCAAACCTCTTGTAAGTTGAGGCACTCGACCCAGTGTGACACTACTCGACCGAGTGGAGCATCACTTGACCGAGTGAAGACCTACACTCGATTGAGTGGACTTGTATAGTGGTCAATACCATTTGTCTCTCATTGTGGGACATGTATTGACGTTTCTTATGTCTATTGAAGAGACATTATGCCTAGAACTCGGGCAAGGACTCCTTCACCACCACTCCAACGATCCGAAGAGGAAATGGATCGGCTCATTGCCTAAAATGAAGCTCTCACCGAGGCTCTTCGGAACGTCACTCGGGAGAGGGATGCGGCAATGGATGCTTCGGCAGTGAGCATCGCCATATCACGCCATCGACCCACCAAGTACCTAGGGGTAGGTGAGCCTAATCTCTTCACGGATTAGGTGAGGGAAATGAAGAATGTCTTCCAGGTGGTGAGATGCCCCTATAAGCTCAAGGTGGAGCAAGCCGCCTTCTATCTTGGAGGACTAGCCAGAAGTTGGTGGTACAAGGAAATAGACGCTATGAGGGACTACTAAGATAAAAGGGGTGAGACTGCTATTCCATGGGCCAACTTTAAGATGGAAATGAGGAATGAGTTTATTCCCGAGCACATTAGATGTAAGCTCCAAGCGGTTGATCGGTTTGTAATGACTGAGGCAATGACGGTGCAAGATTACTACATCCGTTTCAACGAACTCGCCACCTACGTGGAAGACCTTCATCTTAGCCGATATCATTTGGCTCTCAAGTTTGAAGGAGGGTTAACCGTGAAAATCTTGGAGAAACTTTCATTGGATGAGTTGTCTAGTGTGAAAGAGGTGTATACAAGAGCCAGAAACGCGGAAAGACTTCTTAATATGACTAAGGATGCCAAGGAAAGGTTCGGATAAAATAGGAAGACCGAAAGTGAAGGAGGGGGAAACCAATCACAGAAACTCACTTTTAATCAAGCTAAGTCTTATTCGGGAGGAGCACAAGGAAATAGGTTTGGAAGGTATAGATACTCAGTATCTATTGAATCCCCAACAAACACACGATGATTATCGGACTACAACATGCTTAGGAATCGCTACGTTTAATCGACAGTTTGTATAACAATACGTCGGAAAACTCAAAACGATTTCAAAAATAAAACATTTTCAAAACTTTTCAAAATTACCTGGAGTGTTTTATGTACGACGACGGGGTCGCAATGACACTAACTAGAACTAAAACTGACATCGTGCCAAAAACCGACTCAAAATTCAAATCCCGACTCCAACAACGAGTCAAACCGAGTCAAACACAAAAAAGAAACATCACAAAGCTTCCATGCTAAGTATACACGGTATACTTGATGGTCAAGTACAACAATCATGCCATACAAAACCTAGGATAGAACAAATCATGATTCCAAATGCGTGATAGTACGATGATAAACATTGACTAATTACAAAACAATGAACTTGACACAATTAGTTCATAATAAACATTTTTACATTCATTTTTACAAAACTATTCATGTCAAGCTTGTAAAACCGAACCCGACATCGAATCCGAGTACGATGATAAACATTGACTAATTACAAAACAATGAACTTAACACAATTAGTTCATAATAAACATTTTTACATTCATTTTTACAAAACTATTCATGTCAAGCTTGCAAAACCGAACCGGACATCGAATATTATCAACTCAATGATGATTATTCAAGTATCGTTCTTCATATTAGCACAAAAGCGGTCTAAACGACCCTTTCAACAAAGACGGGTTCAAATACCCTTTTACAAACAACGTCATAAACATTTTCAACAACCAAGAGACACCCCTTTGGTTTGTCTTCTGCCTCGCGCCTAAACAGGCCCACTGATTTCCAGTTTTCAATCATGGACATGCTCCTTTGCATCACCCCAAGGCTCACGCCTCAATAGGCTGCCTGATGCAGGTCCTATTTCCTTTCCAGCACTTTTCTAGGACGATCCCGACTTCGGTTAACCCAAATACAGGACGGATCAGATTGACAAGTCCACATTTTACATTGTATTTGCAAAACGCCTTTCTAAGACAAATGAATCACGTTATGCACTATAAACCTAACTCGGTAAATGGATATTTAATTTCCTTCTTACATGCAAATCAACAATAAATCCAACTTGACATCAATTACTTGATATTTGGGTAAACAACCGACATAGTAAACTTCACATATTAGGTTTAAACTTGTGGATGCGCATTCATGCATTTACCCGTTTTATTAACTTTTGCATTCAACCAGCCAAGATCGATTAGTAGAGGCCGTTAACGCGGGCGGGAGTAGGTGTCCGATTAAAGGACTTCCCAATACGTACCTTCACCTCTTACTCAGAAACTTTGGATAGTGGACGACCTTATCCAGGGCGAACGAGAGTCATTCTAGAGATAGGATGCTAAAGAGGGACTACTCCTTATCTTTAGTACCTATGTCAAACACCGCTTTTTCCCTTGATTGACCTAGGTATAAAGTGGATTCGAACGGTTTCCAAGAATCCCACAATTGATTGGTGGCGACTCCGAACATCTCCAACATCTTTTCGAGACCCTTGCCGAGACGAAACCAACCGATATAAAACGAACCGGTCGAAAGCATTTAATATGCCACCGAGCGTGGCTTTACGACCGCCGCATGTCCAAATATTGGCTTGGCGTGCGGGTGGCTCATGTCCACAGATTGGCGACTCCGCTGAGGAAAACTAGGACACTTGTGTCTTTGCATTCCCTAGATGGTGAGACTTGAACGAGGTCTTGAATGAAATGCATTAATTAATATTACGGTCATAAGTCGGGTTCCTTTTCTGGGCGCACAACCTAAGCTTTGTCGACCAATTGGCTCGTCCCGTCGGCGTGAGTTTTTCTCATCCTCGCGTTTTGAACCCCGATTGAGTCAAGCATACCATTAATGTTACACGTTTCTGTTTTGTCAAAGAGCATTCATTTCCTTCGTACATGAGGCTAGGGCACCCTCCTTACACATTTTGTTTGGATTGGTATCCCTCTCGAAAATCGGAGATTGATCGTTTGTTGTGTAACCACCCTTATCAAGCCAAAACCCGTGTTTATGCATAATATAATGAACTACAAGTTGTGGACAGCGGGGGTATCCACGGGGGCGCTTGGGACGAAGAGAACAAGCGTTTGCATTTTTGTTGGAGTCGCCACTAATTTTTATGGGAAATTGGAACCGTTCGAATACCTCGTGTCATGTCAAGACACAAAGTAGTGACATGAACACTAAGCAATCGTTACCCTTAGCATTCTATGTCTAGAATGACTCTCGTGGATGCCAATGAACATGGGTGCTCACGGAGATCCGGGAGGGGGTGAGGGTACGTATTAGGAAGCTCTTTTGATCGAACACCTAATCCCGCCCGCCTCGATAGCGGCCTCTACTAATGATTAGGGAAGTTATTCGTACTTGATATATCGTCGGCTATATGCATGCAATGCAACATCCAAGTTTTAATCCTAACATGTGAAGATTAGACTAAGTCGGTTGACACGTAGTTTAACATACAATTAGGTCGAAGTAGGATTTAATGTTCAATTACATGTGAAAACATACAAATGATACAAGAAATATGACAAATACAATAGGAAAATTGCAATAAAGAAAATTACAATAATTACAATGGAATAGGCGATTTATGTCGAAAATACCTTTAAAACGGATAATTTGAGAAAACGAACAAAAGAATGAATTAACGAACACAACAGAAGGCGATAATACGGATAATAGTTAATCATACGTAAACTAATTAAACTAGGTCAAGCAACAACGGAGTTCAGGGACAGAATTCAACCGAAAAAGCAAGCAGAGAGCCGCGTCCTTGAATAGGCGCAGATTCTTTGCGTCTGTTCCGACTTTGAATTCGGTCGTGAAGCGGAATTGCATGTTGTTAATACTCGTCGGTAAATTTAAAGACTGATTAAATTATTTACTCGGATGAAAGTGATTAATAGGTTATTTACATGTGATTGATGGGACATAAAACAATAAAACATGGATAAGATGGAATTAAACGAATGAATTACATGGACGAATGATTGATTAGTGACATGGGTGAACAAAATAGGTTAAACATGATGAATTAACGACAAATTAATGACGAATGATATAAATAACAGATGAAAATATACCAAAGGTCGAATTTCAGAAACTCAATATGAACAAATCGAATTTCTACAACCCGGATTGAGTTTAATGACGAAAACCCGCAAATATGAGATTATAAGGGATTTAAGTCCAATTTAAACGATGAATTAAACATTTGAACGAACGATAATTAATATACATGTGTTTATTATGCTATTGTAACGAAGAATTAACGAAAACAAGCAAAACAAACAAAACGAACGAACTTACAGAGGACGAAGGAAGAAGAAAGGAAGCAGGAACTGCGGCAGCCTCACGAAGAGGCGCAGCAGGCACTGCACTCCTTTGAAGAGGCGCAGCAGTTGCTGCGTCCTTTCTCGACGTCTGTCTACTGGAAATCCGTAAAAAGAGGTTTTAAAGTATGATTTTATAAATCGGTTTTAATGATATTTTCGACATAAACCTTACAATATTGGTACAAAGAGTAAATAACAACAATAAAGAGAGATTATACACCCTCATACTTACATGTTTGACAAAACGAGAAGGACTAAGATATCGATTAGTGATGCTCGACGCGAATGTAACGAAAGTGCCCTCGTAAGAGGAAAACGATTAATTAATTATGTTGATTGATGTGTAGTTGGTCAAATTGGCCGGTCATGCAAACGAGGCTGGTACTCAGAAGGATCCGAGCTTACGTGGTCGAATGTTCAAGCACGTAGACGCCAAAAGGTAAGAACAAAGGTCTAGAATGCAAAGGGAGAAGAGAAGGGCGGACACTCGCGTGAGAAATGTGAGGAGCGAAGGCTCCTATTTATACTAATCACGTGAAGGAATTAGGGTTTCGGAGACTCTTTGGAAGTGAATCTCGGAAAGATATGAAAAAGATACGAAAAATACGCAGAAAAGGACCTGGGAAGAGGCGCAGCACCTGCTGCGTCTGTTCCCAAGTGGTTTCCTCCCGCGGAAGAAAGATTTCCGTGTTTAAGTTATGGTAAGACGGAATAATTTGGTTTTCCTTAATATCTTATGTGAATATTTCGGGAAATTGTTTACCAAAGGATGAAAATTATGAAATATGGAATAGAAATATCCGGAACATTCCAGAACATTCTGACTCGGGATTTTAGCGGCTATTAGGAAATGAAGACGGTTTTAGGCCCGGACTCCAAATGTACTCTAATTACTGTCAAAACGACCGTATCGGCACGTAGATGACAACTAAGAGGTAGACATTAATATTTGAGCAATCACTTGATGATAAACTTACGAATTGTCACAAATCGTTCCGCGTACCAAACATACGGCCCAATCATCACCGGGTGGTTTGCGAGAGGTGTAGAAACGAGGTGTCTACACAAGTGCTTATGTGCTATATGATCACGAGTCCTTCCGTGTCATTTCAAAACTTTTAAAACACCCTTTTTGCGTTGTTATACTGGCCATTTCAAACCTTGGTCTTTCGCCGACCGTTGCACACCTTTTCAGGCCGTTGTAATGATGATTTTCAAACCAGTTTTTGCACAACCATTTCAAAAGCATCTTTTTAGGCCGTTGTAATGACGATTTTCAAACCTGGTTTTTTACAACCGTTTCAAAGCACCTTTTTAGGCCATCGGCATGACGATTTTCAAACCCGGTTCTCACAAACCGTTTCAAAAACACCTTTTTGCGCTGCTATAATGGCCGTGTTAAGACACGGATTTTAAACCGTCTTGTGCCGACTTGATTGCCCTTTTAAAACCTGAAAATGACACACCCTCTTTCGAGGCTTTTCAAATCCCGAGGACCACACACCGTCCTCAAGACCATAACCTTTTCAAACCTTTCAAACTCGATTTTTGATACGTGCCTAATGTATAGTCTTTTTAGCCTATTTCAGCACGTATTTCCATGCATTTTTATACTGTTTTTATAGTATTTTGCCCCGAATTGGCTACTTTGGTGTATTTTGTCCTTTTTGTAGGAATGATCGCGGAAGTAGCGGAACCATGCTCTTTTCTGTCCTTTTTGCATGCATTTAGAGGAGACGGGATTATTCCAGAGTGAGGTGTTACACTTAGAAGTGTCGTTGCACGCTCTACGAGGCATTTTGATGAAGACGTGAGCTGAATTGATGACCCAGGTGGACTATCGAGCTGTTTGGTGATCTATCGAGTGATTCCTAAGCTTCCCAAGACTCGATCGAGCTACTGCTTACTCGATCGAGTGATCTACACATGACCAGTCCTCGATCGAGTTCCCTGATGGTCGATCGAGGAGCTTCTGCTGTGCAGCTGGTCGATCGAGTAGTCTAATCTACTCGATCGAGAGGCTTTTGACGCTATGGGCTTTAATTAGCCGTGTTTGGTTTATTCTGCATAATACTTAGACTTTTCCTATTTAACCAAGGTTTACTAGGTTAACCGGGGGATACTTTTCACTTAATCTTTTTACTTAGTATTCACTGCTACTTTTCTCACGTTACTCATTCCCTTCAACTGTTACTTTCGTCTTTCGGATTTGCTTCACTGGGATTACGAGTTCTTTACGCCGGAATTTCTCGGATTGTAATTCTCTTTTCTTCTTTAATAATAATTAACCTTCCTTTGTTGTTTTAATTCCTGTTTATGTTATTGTTGTTATTTCTTCTTGCCCTAATTATTATCATTGCTTTTTATTATTATTTCGCTATGCCTTCTGCTGGAAATTTACATGCTGTTAGTTTATCAATAGATATGAGTAGCTAATCTCCCTTCATGTTGGGATTAGGGGATCTGCGGTAGAATAATGACGACGTAGTAAATGAATTAGACGAACCGATTTAAGAGACTCTGTCACTATAGCAATATAACTGTAATCACCGACCTAGTTGAGTGCACGCTTCTATGTCACCTATTAAACTGGCTACAATTAACCCTGGATCGAAAGATTGGATTAAATAGGCCTGCTATAAACAGTAGACTACCCTAATGAGGACGGAAGTTAAGTTAGTGGTATTTTAGGGTGGGAAGTGGACCGAAAGGACCTTCTAATATCCGTCTCACAGTTAGTTCGTCTGAGTCATTTACTGCTAAGTTGTTAAACTACCGTTGTGAACCGAAGTCCCGACATGCCCCTCTCTTATTGATAGTTTAATTCATTTTCTTGCGTTACTGCTCTTTCCTTATTTCTCTTCTTTCAACTCCGTAGTTTAGGACCAAAAAATTAATCAAACCCAATTGTTACCTTAGATTTAGAAATAGATAGCTGTAGTTACATTCCTCCCTGTGGATTCGATACTCGACTGCCTCTACTACATATTTAGTTGAGACCGTTAGGTTTTATTTTTGACAGTGCACGCGCGACGACGTGTCAAATTTTGGCGCCGTTGTTTGGGAGGCAATTGTTCCAATTACTAGCTGTTTTATTTTTAATTCTCCTTTTTAGTTTAAGGAACTTCGTTCCTTAGGCTATTCTCATATCTTGTCTGTAGTTTCGTCTTATGCGCAGGTCGCAAGGTGGTCCACTGCTACCTTTTGATCCCGAGATTGAGAGATCCTGTCGCGCAAAGAGGAGACTATTTCGAGAGCAACAGGAAGAGCCCAGTTCTCGCAGCAATTTTTACGAGAACGAGCTTTTCGAAGACAACCCACCGTCTTCTCCAGTTTCCGACTGTTCACTTGAGTCTATCACTTTCCCAGAATTTCCCGAAATGGCTGAGGAAGCATCCATCGCTAGTCACTCCGAGCCCACAGCTGACAACCTTTATAAGGGGTTCGAACTGCCGGAGATGCCGAGAAAGTTCGAACCGAAGCCCTCTTACATCGCATGGTAGAGAAAAATCGGTTCGGGAGCCGCTAAGGAAGATGCAGGCTCGATATGGAGACCTTCATCGACTCATCGCTGCTCCATACCTCCTCCCACTTTGGTGTGACAAACGATCGGATCAAAGAAACTATGTTCATCTTCTCACTCCGCGATGCTGCAAGGGAGTGGTACAGGGATTTGGACAAAGCTGTTCACGGCATAACAGATTGGAATTCGCTAGCACTGGCATTTTATAAGAAGTATTTCTCTGCTTCGAGAACCATAGCCATCAGGGCTCAGATAACCAGTTTCAAGCAAGGGCCCGACGAAAATTTCCATGAGGCATGGCTTCGTTTTAAGAAATTGGTACGGACCATACCGCACCACGGTTTCGAAAAGTGGAGCCTTTGTAACCATTTTTACAATGGTTTATATGATGATCAGAGAGCTATATTAGATGCTGCAGCCAACGGTCGGTTTTCTGACAACTTGGGGCCGACGAAAGGATGGAAAATCATAGATGATTTAGCCACTCACCGGGCTGAATACGGGAATTCAAGGGGCAACCAAAGGAGAGCCGCTGAGTCCTCTTCAGTGGCTGCGTTAGAGGCCCTTACTGCTAGGTTCGATAAGTATGAACTAGGGGGAGCTCTTAAGCCAGGAATGTATCAGGTTAATGCTATGACAGACGGTCCTTTCGTCTGTACGAGGTGCGGGGTAGACGGACATGTCTCTGATTTCTGTCCCAGTCCTTATGAGCAATGTGCTGCCTTCCAACATTATAGGCAAAACAACAACCAGTACGAGCCAAATATCCACCCCAATTTGAGGTGGAGTAACCAGAGCAACATACTCAATCCCACCGCCCCTCCAAATCAGCAGCAGCAGCCTTACATTCCGCCACATCAGAAGCAACAAGGCTATCAGAAGCCTCCGTCCTTCAACCCACCTAGCCACGGCTCATCTTCAAGTGGAGTGAGTGAAATGGGGGAGTTGAAATCTATGATGCAAGCTATTACAAAGCAGCTTCATGCGAGTGATCAACAAAGAAGCACAAGTGATCAACAGCGAGACGCGACCATAAAGGCACTTGAGACTCAAGTTGCCCAACTCGCCGCGAACCAATCCTCGAGAAAGCCAGGTCATTTACCGACTCAAAATGAGAAGAACCCAAACGAGACGGTACATTTGATAGAGTTGAGAAGCGGACTCTCTTATGAGGGACCAGAATTGAAGAAATCAGACCTGGGAGTAGCTGCAACTGATGATGAACAGTGTTCTGGTAAGAAAAAGGGACTCACGACGAAGCAATTACTCGATCGACTGAAGTCTGGTGCTGAAACAGTTCGATCGAGTGGAATTGGTAAGGAAGTTACTCGATCGAGTGAGCACAGTGCTCGATCGAATGGAAAGGAAGACGAGGTTGGTCGATCGAGTGGGGATGTTGCTCGATCGACCACAGTTGCTGAAGAAGGAGCTCGATCGAGTGAACACACTGCTCGATCGAGTGATATGAATGACGGGAAGCTTATTCGAGAGCCTGCTAGTGCTCGTTTAAGCGATGAATTACCAGAAAGGCCTCGTTCGAGAGGTAAGAAGCGCCCAAAGGACACCGAACTTGCGCCGGAGGACACTTTGGAGGCGAGAAACAAGGGACTTGAGATTCCAATTACGGTTCCCTTCCCGAGGCGGTTGCAGAATACCAAGATTAATCAACAGTTCAGCAAATTTGTTGAGCTCTTGAAGAGTTTGGAAGTTTCCGTGCCGTTCACTGAATTGCTTATGAAGGTACCCTCTTATTTACGATTTATGAAAGATATTTTAGCACGTAAGAGGACCATTAGTGATAATGAGACTGTCGCTTTGACTGAGATGGGGTCAGCCCTGTCTCAAAATAAGCTACCTCTAAAGCAATCAGACCCGGGTAGTTTCTCAATCCCCTGTCACATAGGTATGAGTTTGATTGATAATGCGCTATGCGATTTAGGCGCTAGCGTAAGTGTACTACCTTTGTCTCTAGCTAAGAGACTTGGTGTGACAAAGCCGAGTTGCACCAATATGATCTGTCCCGGATGGCCGACCGTAGTCTATCACGGCCACTAGGTGTAGCGGAAGACGTGCCTGTTAGGATCGGGAAGTTCTTTATTCCCGTTGACTTTGTCGTCCTAGATATCCCCGAAGATGTGCATACCCCTATCATTTTAGGAGACCATTTACATCCCGCCTGCCCGTGCGGTGATAGATGTCGGGGGGAAGACTTTGACCTTCCAGGTAGGGGATGAGGAGTTGACTTTTCGTCAGTCCCAATTCCGGAGGGCTCCCATGCAAGCTCAGCCTTGCAATGCCCTCTCTTCTGTTGACCCTATTATTGACACTCCAGATGAAAGTTTGGAGAATATTGCTATTATTGCTAACCCTCCGCCTCAGATCGAGAGCAACAAGGAGGAAAATTCGTCTGTTGTCCTTGCTGCAGGTACAGATGAAGGCAAGAAAGGAGCAGTCAAAGGACAGGGTGGAACCATTGTCATTCAAACTGGAGCCAAGGAAGCCAAGGAAGGCGACGAGCGACGAGAACAAAGACGATTCGAACCTACATAGATTCGAACTATGTTCCTCCTCCTCTTAGAAATTCAAGTTCATGGAAGTCAAAAAGGACATCAAGATCGCGAAGTGACGTCCTCCAGTCAGAAGCCCACGAAGGGGCTACTGACATCTGATGGGAATTAAACGGGGAAATGCCCCGTGTAACAAAGTGTAATAGACAAGTTTTGAATCTCCTTTGAATTGGTTTATTTACGTTTTCAATTAGGACAATTAGCTTAGACATTCTTTTTAGCGTAGAATAAGACTATAGACTGTTTTGCTGCGTATTTGGTATTTGGGATATGTTTGGATTTGTTTTATGCAGGTTTGGGGAAATGCACGCATTCCGAGGAAGTAAAGACGGAATTTCAAAGAGATATACACGAGGAAGTCCTCGATCGAGTACTTTTTGTACTCGATCGAATGGAATTGGGTCGATCGAGTCTGCTGGTTACTCGATCGAGGAAGACCATAAAGCAACAAGTCGATCGAGAGGTGCTTTACTCGATCGAGCAAGGGGAACAGCAAAGACCTCGATCGAGTGACTTAAAATCACTCGATCGAGTGAAATGAACAGGGACACGGGAGTTTTCTTTACTTAACTCCTTATTTCCATTTCATTTTCTAATTTTGCCCCTAATTTCTCCTAACACTCCCCTAATTGCGATTTCCTTTTCCCCCAATCCCTAATTTCTTGCCCAAATTTATCAAATCAAACACCTACATTCCCTTGCTAGCTAATTAATCTTCCATAACCCCTTAATTTCCCCCTCTTTTGTGCTCGTTTTTACGGTTTTCAAAGGGGATTAGGGTTTGCGGTTTTGTCGATCAAAATTCCGCCATTGTTGCTTGTTTTTGGAGTTTAATTGCTAATTTGTAGGTCAATCATCATCAAGTAAGTATTCATTCAACCTCCTTGCATTTTATCTTCAATTATTTCGAATTTTTATGAGGTGATTTAAGTTAGGGCTCGAAAATTCCATGTATAGTCGACTTGTTTCGATTTTATTGTGTTTATTTGCCCTTGATTAGCTTAATTGATGATGTTTTAGCAATTCCCCACTGTTTTCGCATGTTAATTTCGAATCTTGCGCGATTTTTGCGATTAGGGTTCCTGTGAGTCGGAAATTTCGACTGTCAGACGGTTGCTTTGCTTTGTAATTGCGGTTATCGCCTTCGTGTTACTGATATTAACCGCTGTTAACTGCCTTCCCGTCCCCTATCGCCATTACATGCTTTGAATTATTAGGAAATCTCGCGCTGTGAGCGATTATTCTCGGCTGCCCATAGTCATACATGCCCCATTTCTGGTTTTCATGCTGTTTTAGCTCTTTTGCAGTCGCTGCCTTATCATTTTATCATCGCTCACATGCTGTTTTTCGAAAATTATTGAGGAATTGTTGGTTTTGTATGCTGGAAGTCGGTTTTCCCGACTAATAGGGCTTTTCTTTTGCTGTCACATGCTGGTTAACGCTTCATTTAACCACGGTTAGCAGCTACCTCACCTTATTCATGCCCTTTGATAATATGCAGGATGGACGCGAGCTCTCCTTCTTCTACTAGTACGTCCTCCAGCTCTTCTGCGAGCGAGCAAGTGGCCCCTGCTGCTGCCACTAGCTCTGCCTTGGTTACCACTGCAGCATCTGTTTTGCTTGTCTCACCGGGCAGGACACGGTGTCGACGCACCTAGCTCGGCCGGGAGCTCGGCTCGGCCTCACAGCCATCACCACTACCAGGCCTTTCTCTTTCTTGGATCGTGGACGGACACCCGTTTCCAAAGAATAGGGTATCTTTCACCGAGACTTCACCGGTGAGCTAGTCGGCTAGCCCTCACTTCCAGCCCCGTCGAGGCATTTGTTACGGGAGAGGGCGCTATCGCACCTGTACCGAAGATGCCCACGGTACGTTTCACTTCAGAGGCTCACCGGACACGGTTAGTTTCTTTACTTCGTTGCCCCCTCTCCTCTACCCGTTTCCTTGCGCGGACTGACCTAGAGACCTTAGGCATTTACGAGGAGGTCTGTAGTTTGTTGAACGGGACGGGTATGTCGGGTTTGATTACCATGCAAGAGGCTACCATTCGTACCCTTACGTACGAGTTCTTTAGCTCCTATTCCTTTGACACCGACTCTTACGCCGCCGACCACTCCGGCTCCTGCATTCACTTTCGACTCAATGAGTCGCACAATGGTCTTTGGCCAAGTTTGGCCAGGTTTTAGGCCTAGTCAGTGACGGTCTCACTGCCCCACCTCGAGACCTCCTTCAGCCACTTTGGGCTGCGCTTACTCACACTCCCTTCCACTCACGGAAGGTAGCTCACATTCACTTACCTGCGCCCGTTACTACTTGCGTCATAGGAGAGACCATCTTTGGGCGCCCTGAGTCCAACAACGTGACCAACACTGAGCTAGCGATTCTCGCGGGGTACCTCAACATTGACTATGGTACCCCGTTTGTTCTAAACATTGCCTATCTGGTAGCTCAGCATTGGAACGGGATTGGGACTCGGGTCAAGACCGCTATTGTCTCGCGGCGGGTCGGTGACTAGGATCGCCCGCGACCTTTACCCCACTGACTCTTCACTCACTGCACCTGCTGAGGTGGATCAGCTTGACCTGGAGGCCATGGGTGTCTTGACCTGGTTCCCGAGGGCGAAGGGGAGTGCGAGGACGTGGAAGATCTGTGGTTCCACGTCTGTTACCTTGCCGTGCTCTACCCTTCCGCCACTTCTACCGCTCCCTACTGCTGCTGAGGGAGCGAGGCCACCTCCACCTACCTACCACCTTACCTTCACCCCTCCCTCTTCTTCCTCTAAGAAGAGGAAGCGGGAGGCCGGAGCGTCTTCTAGCTCCCGTGCCCCGACTCGAGCCCAGCCGGACCGACACCCACTCCTCGCCCTACACCTTCACTCACTCCACCCCCACTTGACCCTCCTTCTGGTTCGGCTTTTCCGGCCAATTTTGTCTGCCCTCCTGCTTTAGAGGCGCCCGAGGATATGTGCAGGTACCTTCCTGAGATGAGGCGGGATATGGCTTTAGCTGTATTCCCGCTTTACGAGTTCCATATCCGAGCCCGGCGACCGATTCCAGAGGGGTGGCCGCATCCTTCCTTCTACCGATACCCAGCGGACGGGTACCCTCCGTCTTCTTCGACTCGGAGGAGGAGCCGGAGGAGACAGCGGTAGCACGAGAGGTGCGATTACGGCAGAGCGAGCAGCAGGCGGCGAGAGCGCCAGAGAGGAGGCGAGTGATCCCCGTTCGTACCCAACCCGGAGGACCCGGTTGGAGGTGACGATTGAGTCTCCCCTTGTTCGTTCTTTGGTTTGGGGAGACTGTTTTGTTGAGTCGGAGTACCGAGAGACGGCGCGCCGACGACGAGTAGCTTATCGGTCTACTCACTTCCCGCCCGGCCGGTTTGGGGAAGTTCGTGTTTTGTATGTCTTCTTACTCTTTTATTTTTCGTCTCCTTTATTTTTATTTTTTCGGTTGTATACCCCCTTTCCCCTTTTTTCTGCTGGTGTATGCTGGAGGACAACGAGGGCGTTGTCCGTTTTGGTTTGGGGAGGGTATTGCATCCTTTTGAGTCTGCATCTGCATTTGTTTTGCATTCACGTTTCATTTTTCAGTTTGCATTTGTTGTTTATTTTCAAAAAAAATCAAAAATCCAAAAAAATTAGAAAATTTCAAAAATTCAAAAAATTTCACGTTTATTTTTTGCATTTAGGTTGAGTCGGAACGGTAGATTCCCGTGATGAAATTGCACTTAACTTGTCAATTCACTTGAGCCTTGCACTTTATTGATGGTTTTTAGCTTTGTCATACGCATAGTCTACGAATTTATTCAAATAATAGCCGATCGTTTAGACTTGACTGATAAACTGCAAACTACTTAAAAATTCTGAGTTTTAGAGCCATAACTGGTGCCATTCATGACCAGTTCATTAGGAATTTTTGAGAGTAGTACTCCTTGCATAGCATGTCTGTCTCATTTGCACATTTATGACACTCAATTTCTCGTCAAATGCACATATTCGGGTTTGTGGTTGGTGTCACATGCAGGGAGGGTCTTGCAATTCCCCTTCTTTATATATCTTCACCCATTTAGCTCCACTTTAGCCAAAACTTGCCTTTTTGACCCATTAGCTACACTCCAAACTGAGCCTGCCTAGTCAAGCTAGTTAGTTTGTCCTTTTGTGGTACGTTGTTCCATTGCAGTTTGGCCTGTCTCACTCGTTGGAGTTGGTGTTGTATTAAGGAAGGAGGAGAAAAAAAAAAAAAAAAAAAAAAAAAAAACGTGAAGTAAGAAAAAAAAAAAAAGAAAAAAAGAAAAAAAGAAAAGACATTGAAAAAATGAGATTCACGTGAAACAAAAGAAAGAAACAGAGATTGTGAAAAAATGATTGTCCCCTCTTGTCAGAATTGAGAAGATGTTCGAAGATGTACAATCGACAAGAGGGTTGGTTGTTTCAGTTAGTTGTTTCAGACGATATGTTTAAAAAAGGGAACTTTGTGACCGTCTGACTCCTCTACTCTTATTTTGTCATTTTTTGAGGAGATTGTGTTTGAGTCTAGTGAGTTTTGTGCCAAGTGAAGGGCACCTGTGTTAGTCTTTCAGTCAGTTTGAGATCCGGATGGTTTATTATGGTCCTGTTAGGAACTAGCTTGACGCTTTTACCTCCACGTTTCCATAACTTGTATTGCCTTTTCTCACCTGAACCTCACTATTCCCATATTATTTGCAAACCCTCGGCTGTGACGGACATTGTTGGTTGGAATTTGTGCATTAGTACTTGAATTGTCTTTCATTTTTGTTGCATGCATGCTATGTAGGTCGCAGTTAGGTGAGTGACTGTCTTTCTTCTCTCTTTTACATATAACATTTGCCCTTTGCTTCATGAGAGAAGAGTGACCACGTGAGAGTCCGGTTTTGTTGGTCTTGCAAGGTCGATAGGTCAGCTTTATTTCTGAACAGCTTATAATTCGTTTGCGTATTGACTGCCTAGCTTTAACTGTTGATTTCTGTTGCATTAAAGTGGTTCAAGTAGACAAGTTAAGCTAGCTCTGAGTTATCATTTCCGTTCCATTAGCTTAGTTTTGAGTTTACTCGAGGGCGAGTAAAGGTTTGGTTTGGGGAGATTTGATACGTGCCTAATGTATAGTCTTTTTAGCCTATTTCAGCACGTATTTCCATGCATTTTTATACTGTTTTTATAGTATTTTGCCCCGAATTGGCTACTTTGGTGTATTTTGTCCTTTTTGTAGGAATGATCGCGGAAGTAGCGGAACCATGCTCTTTTCTGTCCTTTTTGCATGCATTTAGAGGAGACGGGATTATTCCAGAGTGAGGTGTTACACTTAGAAGTGTCGTTGCACGCTCTACGAGGCATTTTGATGAAGACGTGAGCTGAATTGATGACCCAGGTGGACTATCGAGCTGTTTGGTGATCTATCGAGTGATTCCTAAGCTTCCCAAGACTCGATCGAGCTACTGCTTACTCGATCGAGTGATCTACACATGACCAGTCCTCGATCGAGTTCCCTGATGGTCGATCGAGGAGCTTCTGCTGTGCAGCTGGTCGATCGAGTAGTCTAATCTACTCGATCGAGAGGCTTTTGACGCTATGGGCTTTAATTAGCCGTGTTTGGTTTATTCTGCATAATACTTAGACTTTTCCTATTTAACCAAGGTTTACTAGGTTAACCGGGGGATACTTTTCACTTAATCTTTTTACTTAGTATTCATCACTACTTTTCTCACGTTACTCATTCCCTTCAATCAATCATGTTACTTTCTCTTTCGGATTTGCTTCACTGGGATTACGAGTTCTTTACGCCGGAATTTCTCGGATTGTAATTCTCTTTTCTTCTTTAATAATAATTAACCTTCCTTTGTTGTTTTAATTCCTGTTTATGTTATTGTTGTTATTTCTTCTTGCCCTAATTATTATCATTGCTTTTTATTATTATTTCGCTATGCCTTCTTCTCGAAATTTACATGCTTTGTTAGTTTATCAATAGATATGAGTAGCTAATCTCCTTCATGTTGGGATTAGGGGATCTGCGGTAGAATAATGACGACGTAGTAAATGAATTAGACGAACCGATTTAAGAGACTCTGTCACTATAGCAATATATAACGTAATCACCGACCTAGTTGAGTGCACGCTTCTATGTCACCTATTAAATCGGCTACAATTAACCCTGGATCGAAAGATTGGATTAAATAGGCCTGCTATAAAACGATGAGACTACCCTAATGAGGACGGAAGTTAAGTTAGTGGTATTTTAGGGTGGGAAGTGGACCGAAAGGACCTTCTAATATCCGTCTCACGCTTAGTTAAATCTGCGAGTCATTTATCGCTAAGTTGTTAAACTACCGTTGTGAACCGAAGTCCCGACATGCCCCTCTCTTATTGATAGTTTAATTCATTTTCTTGCGTTACTGCTCTTTCCTTATTTCTCTTCTTTCAACTCCGTAGTTTAGGACCAAAAAATTAATCAAACCCAATTGTTACCTTAGATTTAGAAATAGATAGCTGTAGTTACATTCCTCCCTGTGGATTCGATACTCGACTGCCTCTACTACATATTTAGTTGAGACCGTTAGGTTTTATTTTTGACAGGTACGCGACAGACGTGTCAATTTTCATAACGCACGATTTTGAATTTTAAAAACCGTCTTCGGAAACAACACATTGTTTTCAGAGCCGCTGCAATTTGAACTTAAACCGTCTTTTGAAAACAAACCTAAGACAACCCTTTCAACTGACCGACTTTTTGAACATCCCTACTCTTCGGAAGCCGTCCATAAAACGACAAATGAATTTTTTTTGAAAATTTCTATTTTCGAAAATTTCAGTCCACTATTCCAATTCCTCCTCGTGTCTATTGAGTCAAAGCAAACATACTTATGGGTCTTTACTTATGAGTCATCTCACCTCGAGACTCGTTCAACGGCGTCACACCATTATGTTTGAGTCAAAATCCGTTCAACACCGTCACACCATAAATCGAGTTAGCATCGAGGCACCATACACGGTTGCCCTCGTCTCGTTGGGTCTGAAGTGTCTTTTAGTCTTTTGTGTTGTCTGCGTTTAGTCGTTAAGCCGTGTCAAATTGGGATGTAACGTGAGCCGTTTTCTACCTCAGAACCATGGCCCCATCTTCAGCTTCGTCCAACAACAACAACAACAACAACGATGACAACAGAGATCTCACAACGGCTCAGCAAACAAGCATGCTCACAACCCTTAAGGTCACTCTAGACCGTGTCGAGATCCGTATCGACACCCTGGAAAATAAGGAAGCCGGAGAACACAACATTCCACCTTTAACCGAAACTGAGAAAAGGCTCAAGCTCTTGGAAGAGCAACTCTTGACCCGTGGAAACAACATCCACTTACAAAACAATCGAAGATTCGATCCCGTTGCGGATCAACTGCCTGGTAACTTTACCTTAACTGATGTGACGAAGTTCAAGGGAGTGGAAGACCCGCTCAATCACATTCAGTCCTTCAAAGATTATATGTCCATCAAAGGGGTCAAACAATAACTCTTCACTCAGATCTTTCCATTATCCTTGGAACCGATTCCCCGCCAATGGTACTATTCCTTAGACCCAAAGAGCATTACCACTTGGGACGAAGTCGCCGTCGAATTTGCTAAACAATATGCCGACAACGTTGAAATCCAAGCTAACACCCGCACTCTTTAAGTCCTCACTCAGAATGACAAGGAAGGATTCACCGAATTCTTAACCCGTTGGAGGAGGGTGAGCACCCAATTGGTCAGTAAGCCGAGTGAATCAACTCTGGTGGAGAAGTTTGTCAACAACCTCCGCCCAGTTTATGCCAACCTGCTGAGATATCAAAACATCAAAACCTTCCAGGACCTTCAAATCCTCGGAACCCGTATTGAAGACGACCTACGCAAGGGCATTCTAGCCAAAACCACGGGTAGAGACTACTAGGGGTCTACATCAACTGGGTCTCGTCCCTACGGTCAGACAAACAAAATTGATAAGGTCAACCTCCTCGAACCAACTACGAAGAAACTGAGCGTCCTCAAAGGACATTCACCAACTTGGGAACAACCTATGCCAGCGCCCTAAAAATACTCATGGACCAAGGGAAACTACATCCAATCGGGCCTACTCCGGACCCGTCCGAAGTAAAGAAAACCCGTTTCTTCAATCCCAACGCCTACTGCCAATACCACCAGGGCAAAGGTCATGACACATAAGCTTGCTTCAAGCTAAAGCACGTCATTCAAGATATGATTGAGAAAGGAGAATTACCCTTACTTTTGCCAACAAAACCAAATAACAAGACAAACCTCTTGGGAATCTACGCCATCTCCGAAGACGAGCCAACTTTGAATTGCTCACACCTTATCCTGCCTATTGAAAACGAGGTGAACGCCTTGGAAAAGGGAACCTCGGACGGGATGTTCGTATTCAGCGCCGCAACCATGCTCACCATGTTCCAGCAGGTTGAAGAAGCCATAGCCAGCCTCTCAGAAAGGATCACCCGACTTGAGGATGCTTACCACCGGCTGGTATTCAACCCGCCAACACCAACACCACGCCCAAGGGAGGTACTCCAAGCACCCATAACTCCCAATTCCAGAAGGGATTACTCTCGCGACAATTCTGGCATACACGCCACAATAATCAACCCCACAAAAACTACCCCCATAAAAACTTACCCTATAAAAACTATCCGCCAAGGAATACCCCTCTAAGGTACCCTCGCAACCCCATAATCAACGGTATCTAGAGAGATGGCGTAGAGGATGTCTACGTTGTTTCGAAAAAAGGCAAACGTACAAAAGAGATCGGTTACCTTACCCGATCCAGACGCCTCTACCAGAATCCGAACAATTCAACAAATAATCCAACAACAAATGACCAAACCGTCCCGGAAGTGGACGTTCAACCCAAGATTCCCGAGAACTCGATCCTTAAGCAACTATAAAAGGCTAGGGCCAAAATATCCATTTGGCAACTGATCGTCACGTCCTTCGAGCATCGGCAGGCTTTGCTACAAGCTTTGGGGAAGTTGATAGTTCCCTCTAACTCCTCTCCTGAAGAAGTGGTAGCACACATGACCAGGGATATCCCTGACGTGAACAACCTGGTCATATTCTCTGATAAAGATATCCCTCCGTTCGGAGCCAACCATAACTTGGCCCTGTACATCACTGTGTAGTGCCTGAAGAATAACGTGCCTATGGTCTTAATGGACGACTGATCTGCAGTCAACGTCATTACTCTCAAAACGGCTCATAAACTAGGTATCAAGGAAGCTGACTTAGTCCCGACTAATCAATGAGTACGCGCCTATGACGACACTCGTCATAAGGTCGCAAGGCTCATCGCCTGGATCATTGTAACAGGACCTATGGAAAGGCAAGTCAGTTTTCAGGTGGTCGATATTGACGCCTCTTTCAACATGCTTCTGGGACGCCCCTGGATTCATGTCACCAAGGCCGTCATCTCCACCCATCATTAGAAAATCAGGGTCCCCTTCAACGGGAAAACAATCATAATTCTTGCATCCCCGATTAAGGCTATCATGAAGAAGGGAATAGGCTCTCAACTCGTTGACGAGGACGATAATGAAATTTAGGGATTCCAAGCTATGAACCCCTTAACTGATGAATCAACACCCTTTGATCGTGATCCATTCTTGAACCT
The DNA here is from genome assembly GCF_048544455.1 of Silene latifolia. Lineage (NCBI taxonomy): Eukaryota > Viridiplantae > Streptophyta > Magnoliopsida > Caryophyllales > Caryophyllaceae > Silene > Silene latifolia. The sequence goes on along the minus strand of NC_133531.1, from coordinate 121,325,752 downwards.
CACAGTCAACCGCATCTTGATGCGCCAGGGTTATTTCCCCGGGCTTACCTCTGAACCAACTGAGGAGCACCTTGCCTCCCACGAAACAGGCCAAGGTCCCCAACATTCCCTTCGGGCTAGGATCTGAACCGACCGATGAAGATATCCAGAAAATGGGTCTCCTAGTAAGGAAACGCAAAAAGCAAGGAGTCATCCTCCACCCCTATCACTTGACTCTCAATGGCTACTTCGTCCCCGAGGGAGAGTCTGAGCTTTACAACGGCTTCCCTGAGCCAATCTACAATCCTGTAGCCAATCTACAATGGTGTAGAAGTCTTTCAAGACTGCCACTTCATCCCCGATAACACCAAAGCTGCATCGACCAAGTCTGAGTCGACCCTTTGCTTAGACGGGCAAGCCGTCAGTCACCTCTTCGGAGAAGACAACATCAAGCTCCTCGACTATGAGGACATCATCAACATTGCTCTTAAAGACAACCAGTTCGATCCCACTGCCTTAATCTCTGATACTGAACCAGAGAAAGTTGTCTAACGCTGGAGAAACACTGTCAAGTGAACCGATTGTCAAGGCTGCATTCTCAAGATCACAACTGGAGAAGGCCCCATGTTCAAAGAGGGAAGTGAAGACGAGACTGAGTCTGAGTCCGAGTCTGATGAAAAACTTGAGTCAGAGTCTGTCTTAGCTCCTAACACTCCTAATGTCCCGGTCAAAATCCGTTTTCCACTGTTTTATCACAAACTTGTGGCTGCTTCAAAGGCTGAGTTAACTAAGGTCACCCCCACTCCCGCAGAAGGTAGCAACCTGGAGCTTGTTCCAGGGGCTAACTCCTCTATAGTGTCGCTTCTGACTGCCCATGAGATGTCTGTCCTATCCGAGCTTTTCGCTCAATTCGACTTAATGAACGCTAAGTTTGCTTACGACTCGTCTCAATTTAACTGCAATGCAATTCTGAACGAATATGAGGAATTTGACTTGAGTGACTACCCACCTCACCAAGCCAAAGAACTTGACAAATGAGAAGATATGACACCCATCATTGAGGAGACCGAACCCATCAACATAGGGACCGCCAATACACCTCAAGAAATTAGGATAAGGACCACCATTGACCCCTAGGAAAGACAGGAATTCATCGACCTCCTACACGAATACAAGGATGTATTCGCATGGTCCTACAAAGACATGCCTGGGATCGACAGAGAGATTTCAGAGCACATTATATCCATTAAACCCGGAGCTAAACCCGAGAAGCAAAAGTTGCGCCGTATGCACCCTCAATAGGCCCTAAAATCAAGGAAGAGGTAGACAAACAATTCAAAACCGGATTCATCAAAGTTTCTGAATACTCTGACTGGGTGGCCAACTTAGTCCCCGTACCCAAGAAAGACGGGAGAATTCGAGTTTACGTCGACTTCTGAGATCTAAACAAAGCAAGTCCAAAAGATGACTTCCCTATGCCACATGTTGACATCTTGATGGACAACACCGCCGAGCACGCCCTATTGTCATTTATGGACGGGTATGCTGGGTTCAACCAGATCAAAATGGCTAAGGAAGACATGCACAAGACTGCATTCATTACACAGTGGGGTAGATATTGCTACACTGTCATGCCCTTCGATCTAATCAACGCCGGAGCAACCTACCAAAGAACGGCCACCACTCTCCTACACAACATGATGCACAAAGAAGTGGAGGTTTATGTCGATGACATAATCGTCAAATCAAAAGAGCGAGACGACCACAACAGCGCCCTTCGAAAATTCTTCGCTCGCCTTCGAAAATACAACAAGAGACTAAATCCTCAGAAGTGTGCATTCGAGGTCACCTCCGGAAAACTCTTGGGACACGTCGTTCGCAAAGAGCGAATCGAAATTGATCCTACCAAAATCAAAGCTCTCCAACAAATGCCTCCGCCTAAGAACAAGAAGGAGATTCGGGGATTTATCGGTCAAGTCCAATACATCATCCGCTTCATAGCCAAGCTCACTATGATTTGTGAACCTATCTTCAAGAAGCTCCGCGCCTCAAATCACACCGATTGGGACAACGATTATCAAAAAGCCTTCGACAGAGTAAAGGAAATCCTATCCAAGCCTCCTCTCCTCATGCCACCTCAGTAGGGAATTCCCTTATCTCTGTACCTAACTGTCACCGACACAGCCATGGGAGCAATGCTAGTATAAACAGTCGACAGCGAAGAACGAGCCATCTACTACATCAGAAAAAAGTTCATCGAATACGAAACAAGATACACCCAACTGGAAAAGACATGCCTTGCCCTAGTTTGGTCGACAAAATAGCTACAACATTATATGTTCAGTTACACGGTTCACATCTACTCCAAGATGGACCCGGTCAAATACATCTTCAAAAAACCCGTGCTAAACGGAAGGCTGTCTAGGTGGACACTCATGCTATCCGAATTTAACCTCAAATTCGTACCCCTCGAGGTTATCAAGGGAAGGGCAGTCGCCGATTTCCTAGTAGAAAATCCCGTCAACGAGGATCCAACGGCCGACACGTTGTCACTCTCTGACGAAGACATCCTTTGTGCCGACATTGACGCATGAGACCTATACTTCGATGGTGCATCAAACCCTAGAGACTTCGGGGTAGGAATCCTTCTGATATCACCAGAAGGGGAACACGCTCCAATCTCAGTCAAACTAGACTTTGCCGTCACTAACATTGCCGCTGAATATGAAGCATGCCTCATCGGTCTACAAGCCGCCATAACACTTGGCATCAAAAAGTTGAGGGTCCACGGTGATTCCTCACTCATCATCAGTCAGGTGTCTGGATCATGGAAAATTCAAAGCGACAGCTTAGCAGTCTACCAAGCAAAAATCATTCAAGAGGCCGAATTGTTCGACCCAATCGACTACTTCCACTTGCCACGGGAGGAAAACCAATTTGCTGATGCCCTAGCAAAACTTGTCGCGCTCGTCAACATACTCGACGACATGACATTGATGCCTAATGTGTCGAGAGAAGGAGCGAGCCAGCTCACATCTGCGCCATCAACAACAACGAGGAAAACCATGCCAAACCTTGGTACCAAGCCGTCCTCAACTACAAAACCAAAAACTAATTCCCTCATAACTCTGATACAAGAGGACAAAGAGCCATCCGTCAATTACTTGCATTACAATTCGTGATAAACCAAGAACAATTATACAAAAGAACACCCCAAGGGATCCTTCTGCTTTGCATTGATCACCACAAAGTCAAGAAAGTCATGGGAGAGGTCCACGACGAATGAGAGCAATGATGCTAACCTGAAAAATCATGCGTCTGGGCTACTACTGGACCGCCATGGAAGCCGATTGCAGAAACTACGTCAAACATTGCCACAATTGTCAAATCTTCGAAAATATACAACACATACCACCATCCCTTTTATACACCATGACATCACCCTGGCCTTTCTCGACCTGGGGCATCGACATCATCGGAAAAGTCAACCCGATAGGCACTAAAGGGCACTGCTTTGTCCTCGTCGCAATTGACTACTTCACCAAATGGGTGGAAGCACAATCCTATGTAGTCTTGACCGCTAAACAAGTGGCCAAGTTCATCCAGGACAACATCATCTGCAAATATGGGGTATGAAATCATCAGCGATCAAGGCTCCCACTTCCGGGTGGAAACACAAGCCTTGCTGGACAAGTACAAAATCAAACGACATCGGTCATCCTCCAATCGTCTTCAAACCAACGGAGCGGTAGAGGCAGAAAATAAAACATTTGTCACAATCATCAAGAAAATGCAAGACAATTACTGCGATTGGCCAAGCAAACTCCCATTCGCACTCTGGGGACACCGAACCTCCATTCGAACACCAACAGGAGCAACACCCTTCTACTTGGCATACGGTATGGAGGTAGTACAACCGGTAGAGTTGGAGGTTCCATTCTACGCATCTTACTAGAAAGTCAAGTCTCAAAGGCGGAGTGGACCCGTCGAAGGTTCCAACAACTCACGCTCCTAGATGAACGACGACTCAACGCCTTGCGCAACGTCCATCTATACCAATGACGTATAGAACAGGCATTCAACAAAAAAGTCAAACCCAGAAACTTCAAAGAAGGCGACTTGGTCCTTAAGTCGGTTCGAGCACCATTACTTGTCGATCCGAGAGGGATATTCAAACCCAATTGGGCCGGGCCATACGTGGTCAAGAAAATCCTTTCTGAGGGGCGCACTGAGATTGAGTGACCTAGACGGGGAGGATTTCACAAACCCAACCAATCTAGACCAACTCAAGAAATACTACCTTTGAAACTTAGCAACCGGCAACCTTACCGTTTTAGTGACCACAATCTCCCTTTCAAGTTAATTCCTCAAAGCGTTCTGATTTGAAATTGCATGTTTAATCGAGTCTAAGTTACGGCACCTTGCCATGTTTCAAACAGCTTTTGATCTGTCAAAGGCAACATCCATTTGCACTCAAATGAAACACTTGAACTACAAGCATGGTTTGATTTCACCTCTTCAGGTGGATACGTAGGCAGTCCTTTCTTACACAAGAAGGATACAACCACAACACCCAAACAAAATTAACAAAACATTCAAATTACGGGCATGGTTTGATTTCACCTCTTCAGGTGAATATGTAGGCAATCCTTTCTTACGCAAGAAGGATACAACCATCCTCACAAAAAAAAACAATCACCTATACAAATTCCAAAAAAAAGGGAGAAGCATTCCTTTTTCCACAAAAAAAGAACAAAGATAAAGCCTTTCTCCCTTCCCACAAAAATCCCCTTCACAGGTGCAATGTTTAGGATAATTCAAACTGAATTGCCTTTACAAGATGGATGGAAGAAACAACAAGCATTCACAACCTTTTAATACAAAGTAATCCTCTTATTTAATTAATAATGTGGAGGATTACAAACTTGACAACAAGTAAAGGTAAGCAAGTCCACAACTTGCTAAGCTAGAATGTCGACCAAGACATCTTACATAGTAATATTAGCACAAATACACAATACATAGCTAGTACAATATAATGAAAACACACAAACACTATTACAACATAATAGTAAAATGGGTAATGGAGGTCTTCACGCACTCATCCATTCTATCCTTGTCTTTTCCCTAGATGTACATCTTCTCCTTGCTCTTCTTGTTAGCCCGACTAGCATGGGCTTCATCTTCGGAATGGATCCTTAACGGATCTATAATGGCGACAGCATCCGGTCTCCTACAAGACCCCATACTCGGTCTGAGCTGAGCCCACCAACGGCCCACCATCTCTTTGGGACCCAAGCTCCTCCTCTTCGGTGGCCTCACCACATCTGGGATAACATCATGGGCAAAGTCGTCAAAGTAGGCACGGTTGGCCTTCCCAACCTTCCTATACTTCAAGTCAACAACTTCGTCTTGGCGGAATTTCGACCTTTCTTCCAAGATTTGAGTCCTTGACTACTTGACATAAGCGGGAGTCACCCGTGTCGTTGAAGCGGGGTTTGGTACCTCCCAAGTCGGCCGTGTGGCCCACCACCTCTCGAAAATCTCCACAAGCTCGGATTTTCGAAAAACACTCTCTTAGACGAGAGTATCTTGAGCGGGCACCTTTTATTGGCGGCCCATTTGCTTCTTAAGCCTTTCGGGATAAATGAAGGACGCAACCTTCAAGCCTACCACCATCAAAGAGGAAGAACAAGCGGCCAGAGCAGGCAACCCCGTGAAGGACCTCAAGTGCCACCACGACACCACCCAACGGATATGAGGACCACCCTCCTCCACCAATTTCGAGGTCCAATAGGCCTCGGTGGACACAAAGCTATCAGAATATAGCTTCTTCCTCATAGTAAGGTGACGAAAATAGTAAGAAGAAATATCAACCGAAGGCTCTACGTACCTTAGCCTCTTCATGAGCCATACTTGGAGGATCCTTAGAGATCCAAACGAAGGAGCTTCTCCATAAGAACCCTTCTTGTCCAAAGCTTGGACGATGTCACCAAGCACCCAACCACGATGGATCCCACCCGTGCTCCATTTGCTCAACAACATGCACAAGGGTCATGATACCATACCAACTCCTAGCCACCTCCGAGATATTAACATCTAAAAGGTTTGAGAAGATGTTGACGAGAGCCAAAATATCCACACCATAGGAAGTTAGAAGGAAGTTCACTTGGCTCGTCGACAAGCCCAACATGGAACGAAAACACAACCGAGTCGGAGGAAGCTCCGAAGTACAACCTGGCCACCCTCCAATGACACCCACTTTTTCGGCAAGAGGGCAAATTTCACCTTTCGGGAAAACGAAAACATGATGTTTTGAATCCAAAAACGAGAGCATGCTTTAAGGAACGAGGATTGCACCTTAACTTGACGAAGCACCAATAATTGACCAACTCCCATTACAATGAGTTGATACTTCTCGGGAGGTGATAAATCCCGACACCAATGTCGCAACCTATTTTCGAAATTATCCATGAATTATTTTGTGGAAGAAGAAGAAAGGTTTTCGTAGAGATGTTTTTTCGTGTTTCGGATGATGAAATAAGGAAGTACAAACGTCTCTATTTATACAAAACAATCAGCACTTTTTTTCCGAAAAAAGGGGAAGCCACCTTGTATCGCCCAGGGGCTCGCGCCTCCTTGAGCTGATTCTAAGAATCTGCACCCTTACTTGTCCCTGTCAAGTTGTGCTTCTTTCTTACGCATTGGTTTTGTCGCCTTAAGGCTCGCACCTCTTCAGGCCTACCCGAGAATTTTTGTGTTTTCTCACACTCATATTTCCTTGGGTTCACGTTTTTATGAAATCCGACACGGTTTCCATGACGCAGCTTTAAACATACGTATTTTTTCTCTTCTTTTTTTAGGGGGGAAAGGCTAGTCGCCCCGATCCACGATGGTTCGTTTCCATGTCAGTTGAAATTTCAAAAATTTTTCGATTTTTTCCACAAAACTCAAAATTGATAACATGACGTCAATTTTCTCAAAACACTGTTGCAAATCCGAGTCTTGACCTCGCAAAATTCAAAATTAACACACTCGCGTGACAAATCCAAACGTGACGACTTGTGACGGAATTTTCAAAATTTCTTTTCAAATTCAATTTTAACTTCGAGTCATCATGGTTATTTTTGTTTTCAACAAATACTTTTGCGTTTTTACGTGTATGCGTATGTGCTACATGTTGCCTATTTTCTACACTAACGCTGTAGGAACAAAAGCTGAAGCAAATGAGGAATCAGCCGTTGACCATGCTTCTCCGAAACACAACACAAATCAAGGTCCAAAACACGGACGAACGACTACAACTACTCAGCACCTCCTGGTGGGCCAGCCTCGGTCTCACGAGGAATCGCGGGCAAACCAGACACCACCTCCTGCTCTGGTGCCCTCTCAAAAGAACTCTCCAGCGTCTCCTGCTCCATCGTAACACGAAGCTCTTCCGACTCGACCAACCGAGCCCTAAGGGAAGCAATCTCCGCATCTAGGCTCCGCAACCACTCCTCACGTGTTTTTGAAGAGAAAAGGGGAAGCCCCTTATATCGCCAAAAGGCTCGCGCCTCTTTGACATGTCTTTGTCTTTTCTTGCGAGTTTTGGGCTTTAGCCCAAAATGATCGTCCAAACTATCAGCACAAGAACAAATTTCAAACGACAGAATTAAAAATTGTCATTTTCAAACAAAATACAAATAGTGAAGTTCAAATTCGCTATTTTCACAAAATTCTAACGGCGGAATAAAAAACCGTCATTTTCAAACAAAATACAAAATAGTGAAGTTCAAATTCGCTATTTTCACAAAATTCTATTGACGGAATAAAAAACCGTCATTTTCTAAATACAAATAGTAAAATTCAAATTCGCTGTTTGAATTAAAAACCGTCATTTTCAAAATACAAATAGTAAAATTCAAATTCGCTATTTTCAAAAAATTCAAACGACGGAATCAAAAACCGTCATTTTCAAACAAAATATAAAATAGTGAAATTCAAATTCGCTATTTCCACAAATTTCAAACGACGGAATTAAAAACCGTCATTTTTCATTCACAAATACAAAATAGTGAAATTCAAATTCCCTATTTTCAAAAAATTTAAACGACGGAATTAAAAACCGTCATCTTCCTCACAAACAAAATAACGAAATTCAAATTCGTTATTTTCCTACAATTCCAAACGAAGGTATTATAAAAACCGTCACTTTTTTTTAAAAAAAAAAACAAAATAACGAAATTCAAATTCGTTATTTTCCCACAATATCAAACAGTGGAATTAAAAACCGTCACTTTTCAAAAAAAAAAAAACAAAAAAACAACAACAAACGAAATAGCGAAATTCAAAATTCGTTATTTTCCCACAAGTTCTGACGACGGAATAAAAAATCATCCTTTTCATACAAAAACCAAGTAGTGGAGTCCAAATTGACTATTTCTCACAAACTTCAAATCACAAGAAGACGGAATTTAAAACCGTTATCTCTTAAATAGCAAATGGCAGAATCCGCATTCGCCACTCCTACAAACTCCGAACAACGGCAGTAAAAACCATTACCTCTCTTTGAAATTCGAAGTTACAAATGACGATAATGGAGACCGCCATCCACAGGAGCCAGGCTCAAACTACAAAAAGCCTATCTCTTTCTGGCACTATAAACATCCAATGTGAGCACCGAAATTACCCAGTAGGATATCGGAGACCTCCCCACGAAGCCCACTAACTCAACAACCTCTAAAAATAACCCGTCCAACGCGGCTATTTCCCACAATCGATCATTCGACCGTCAACACGGCTGGCGAGCCTCATCATATCCGCAACATGGCTGGCGAACCTCATCATATCTATAACGTGGCTGGCGAGCCCCATCATATCCGCAACATGACTGGCGAGCCTCAAAACGTAACTGCAACACGGCTGGCGAGCCTCAAACATACCTTCAACACGGCTGGTGACACCGTCGTTTCCGTACCAAAAATAAATACCTAAGTACTACTAACAGAAGTCAGCGGTAAGTAGGGTCGATCTCCACAGGGAGGCGGTTACTATCTACTTGTCTACTTGGTCTGTCTAAGGTCACAGTGGAGGTTTTGATTGTTTTGACTAAACTAACGAGATTAAGGCAAGAGAAATAGAGACAAGAGAAATTAAGCAGAGGGAAAGGAAACTAGGATGTCGGTTCATCAATGAACGTCAATTAATTGCAGTTAAGGTCACATATTAGTCGATGTGTCGGTCTAAGGGGCAATGAATATCCCCTTCCGGTCTCAATTCGCCCTAAAATACTATTAGCTTAGCTTCCGCCGTCACCAAAGTATTCTATTGTTCACTGCGGGTCTCACCCCTTCCAACCTTCCTTCCTTTATTTTCCACCAACTCCAACAATACACACGAGCCAAACTTGCAGACGGAATAAACATACCACAAAAGACAACAAACCCGAATGTATGAAAAGGGAAATTTGCAAGCGCCTCCCTGCATGTGACACCGACCACAAACCCGAATGTATGCATTTGACAAGAAATCGAATGTCATAAATGTGCAAAAATGATGAACATGCTATGCAAGGAGTACTACTCTCAATTTCTATGTAAACCGGTCATGAATGTCACCAGTTATAAGGCTCTAAATCTCAGAAATTGTAAGTAGGTTGCCAATTTATCAGGTCAAGTCTAAACAGTCAGCTAAATTTTTGACATTAACTTGTAGATATGCGCAGGACTAAACTAATAACTGTCAATTAGATGCAAGGCTCAAGTAAAAATGACAAGTTAATGTGCAGTTTCATCACGGAAATCTACCGTTCCGACTCAACCTATATGCTAAATTAAACGTGAAATTTTTTTTATTTTTTCGAATTTTCTAATTTTTATGAGATTTTTGATTTTTATAAAAATAAACAACAATGCATACAGAAATTAAACGTGACAACAGAAATGCAATAAAAACAACATACAGACACATATATGGATGCATAACCTCCCCAAACCAAACGGTACAATGCCCTCATTATACCCAAAATAGGGAAAGGAAATGCAAACTAAAAAGGAGAGAATGGAGATGCGGAAAACTCACAATAATACGCGAAGTAGGGACCTCCCCAAACCAGCCAGCAACATGGGAGGTCACAAACAGCTGCAGGACATCGTCACAGGAAGCGAATCAAGGCAAACCAACTCGATCGAGAGAGAAGATTGCTAGATCGAGTGCAACGGGCTGTAGAAGTGTTCAATCGAGAAAGTAGGGCACTCGATCGAGAGGACACATTATTAAACACACACCAAAAACCGAAATGTTAGAAAAACAAATAAAAAGCGTAAATTCCGGGTTGCCTCCCGGACAGCGCTAGTTTCAGACAGGTCCCAGCTCGACCTTCTTTTCTTCGAGCCTCTCTAATTTAGCCTGGTCAAAATAGGTCAAAGCGCGCAGCAACCGATCAAATAGTTGCGCATGTACTACACAAAACTGTAAGTAGCACCAAGGTATAACAACAACATAGGAAAATAACATGTATAAACGTTTAAGCCTAACAAATTTCCTATGACAGCTCCTAAATTTGTCCACAAAATAAAGGAGCTCAGGAGCAATTAGTAATAATCTAGGGTAGTGTTTTATATTAACAAAATTAAGATGACAAGAACGGTGAAAAATCGTTAAGTTATTTGACCGACTGGGAGGGGGTATAACATTGAAATACGAAGCATGAGTCAAATGAGGCAATGTACTATTTAAACAAACAATAATATAATTATCGTTAACTACCTCGGTTTGGTTGCTCTCAATGATGGAATCATTGACAAAGTAAGATATTACCTCTTTCGCGCTAGGAGCAATCACGGACTCAGCTGCCTTCTCAATACCCTCCTTAGTGGATCCCGTCCCATAAATCGCAGCCTCAAGCGCATCCAGCTCGGCCTTGAAAAGGGGAGATTCACCGTAACCATTATCATCATCAAAGTCGTAATCTAGAACGAATCCAAGCTATAAATCCTTGCTCGCCCTGGCCAAATCAGTCGATCGAGTGGAATTATTACTCGATCGAAAGTTTTTCTCATGATATCCACTCGATTGAGTATATGAAACAGCTCGATCGAGTATTTCCTCTAAGCAGCTGTTCGATCGAGTGATGTATTGTGCTCGATCGAACGTTTCTTCAGGTATTTCACTCGATCGACCAACATAATCCATTTGATCGAGTGATTCTTGCTGATCAGTGCATAATTCTTCGCGTGAGGTATCATTATCTGATAGATCTTCATATTCCGAGTCATCCCAATCATCAGCAACACTAGGCAAGGCGGGTCCTTCGTGGGAAAGACCACTCTCTGCGTAGGTAACGCAGACTTCCTCTGGTATCCCAATATTCGTCTCAGCAGCTAACTGAGCTATCTCAGACTCGAGCTCATCAATTTGCGCAAAAGTGTGTCTATCATGTTCATGCACTTGGAGTGCAAGTGCCTTCACTAAGGATTTCAACTCAGCAATCTCTTATTTCCGCTTATCAGGAGGAGGAGGAGCTTGTTGTTGCAGTGGCCAGACAAACGAAGGCTATTGGTAGCCTCGTTAATATGGCAGAAGTGGCGGCGCAACTACAGAAGGTTAACTAGCCTGTCTATGCTGCTTGAATGCATAGACCTTGTCATTTTCAGCTAAGCAACCAGCTGCATTGTGCTCAGCAGCACCACATCTCCCGCAATAAATCACCTGCTGCGCCATATAATGGAACATGGGTGATGGGTCAAAGGTACTCAAGCCTTCCCTTTGACGATCTTTTACCTAGAACTGTCTAGGTAGGACCTATCAAAACAGCACTAAAAAAAAAGATGAGAACGACCTCAAGGAAAAATCCCTTGAGGCTAAAGACAGACAAAAATAACAAGCAAATAAAAAGTTGCCTCCCCGGCAACGACGCCAAAATTTAATACCGTCGTTTCAGTACCAAAAATAAATACCTAAGTACTACTAACAGAAGTCAGCGGTAAGTAGGGTCGATCTCCACAGGGAGGCGGTCACTATCTACTTGTCTACTCGGTCTGTCTAAGGTCACAGTGGGGGTTTTGATTGTTTTGACTAAACTAACGAGATTAAGGCAAGAGAAATAGAGACAAGAGAAATTAAGCAGAGGGAAAGGAAACTAGGATGTCGGTTCATCAATGAACGTCAATTAATTGCAGTTAAGGTCACAGATTAGTCGATGTGTCGGTCTAAGAGGCAATGAATATCTCCTTTCGGTCTCAATTTGCCCTAAAATACTATTAGCTTAGCTTCCGCCCTCACCAAAGTATTCTATTGTTCACTGCGGGTCTCACCCCTTCCAACCTTCCGGTCTAGGTCAAGGCTTACCAGAATTAAAAAAGGCTAAAGGCATCGATTCAATTAGCAAGATACAATTATAAGCAGTGATTAACAACATAGACATAACAACAACGACAAATCTATGAACTAATTAGCAATTAACATCGGTCCGTTGAATCCCTTATAATCCTAGCAGGGAGAAATTAGCTAGACATGATAAAGGAAAGAACATAAATAAAGGGAAGAGAAATAACAAATTACAGAGAAAAGATCCGGAAAAAGAGAAGAACAAAGTATCCAGCAGTAAACAGAAGAAAACTAGTGTATGTCGTTCCCCTAATCTGTTCTGTCGTCTTCCTATTTATAGGAAAAGACGATTTTATTTGACCTAAAAACAAATTAAAGCTAAAAAGGTCCGAGCCCAATAGAAACCACTCGATCGAGTCATTTGAAACTACTCGATCGAGTAGAATTAAGCTCAAACCACTCGATCGAGCACTTTAGGTACTCGATCGAGCACTTTTCAAAAATAAGCAACTCGATTGAGTAGAAAAAGGAGTCGATCGAACATAATTGTACTCGATCGAGCACTTTCCAGCGCACAATTCCTGCTTCGCACACTGAACTTCAAACGGCTGCCATTTCTTCGTTACTTGGGCAAACATGGCGATTTCGGTGGCCTTGGAAAGATAATAGGACAAAATTTCATCTACAATTAGAATCACCTGAAAATACGTTTTAACATTCGAGATATGGCTCTTCAAAGTAGGCACTAGCAATTTGAAGTTCTTCCTTTACTCGCCTAGCTATCTTACTTCTTTGCACATCTCAAAATAGTAGTTTGCAAGCTCTGACTCAACTCATCTCCTAAATGCATGTATAGGGACATGTTTTAGGTTTGATTATGCTCCTTTCCAGTTCATACCTGCAAATAATACAAGAGAAACCAAAGTAGACAATTCAGGGGACATTTGTAGCTAAACACTACACAAAATGCATAGAAATGCGTGCAAATAAAGTACAAAATACTTATATAAAATGCACGCATCAGCTGGCAAGCCTCATCATATCCGCAACACGGCTGGTGAGCCTTTGTGCGCAAACAAGAAACAATTCAAAGACATATCCCGAAGATGCCTCAGGTATGACTCCTTCTTCTGGCTGGCGAGCCTTTGTACATAGTCTAACGGACTTTAAACGACCCACACGGACAGTTGACAAACTCTAAACTGTTCTCGACGGCAGGTCCTTGACTCGTATCCCCGAGTCGCCTTGGAGCCGCCCTTCACGACGGCAAGTCCTTGGCCCAAATTCTTTTGAGCTGCCTCGATGTCGCTTCGGTTTCCGGGTTGTAATCTTCTATTGACCTGGGGGCTATACTTTGACTTTTGCCCTATCCAAGCCTCAGTCAAAGTGGGGGCTCTATAGATACCCAGTATCTGTTGAATCCATAACAAACAGCCGATGATTATCGTACTATACTACAACATGCTTAGGAATCGCTACGTTTAATTGACATTTGTATAACTATACGTCGGAAAACTCAAAACGATTTCGAAAACAAAACATTTTCAAAACTTTTCAAAAGTACCTGGAGTGTTTTATGCATGACGACGGAGTCGTAATGACACTAACTAGAGTCAAAACCGATGCCGGGCTAAAAACCGACTCAAAATTCAAATCCCGACTCCAACAACGAGTCCAACCGAGTCAAACACAAAAAAGAAGCATTATAAAGCTTCCATACTAAGTATACACGGTATACTTGATGGTCAAGTACAACAATCATGCCATCCAAAACCTAGGATAGAACAAATCATGATTTCAAATGCGTGATAGTGACAAGACAACTCGAAGACCCACGAAATGGCTCGCGCCTCTTCGACCAGCCCATGTGGCCACGTCGCTCAAAATGCAGACAACCACACAATCCTCTATAAATACCTCTCAAATGCCACCATTTGCAGGTACGCGAGTGTCTGCCCCCTCATTTCTCCCTTAAAAATCGAGACTCGACTTCTCAAGTCACAAACCGACACGTATTTTTGACCTACCGATCGAAAATACGACCCATACACATTGTTTGGTACCGTCATCGTGCATTAAATAACTTGACCGACCATTTCGACCAACTACACAATCACTAAACAAAACAACACTCTTTACATTGTTAAAACGGTTTCAACTGAGTTTTCCGACGTAACAAGTTTTTACACTTCTGTCGATTTCTCTCCAACAAACTAGGATATAAGTATGAGGGTGTAATTAATCCTCTTCTTTCATGTTCTTTTATCTGTTTTTATGACCTCAACTTGCTAAAACATGCATAACATGGTCCAAAATACGGATCAAATGAGCTAAAACCGAGTTTTGATCTGAAACAGAAGCCCCTAGTCACAACTAGGTGGCTCGCGCCTATATAGGTTGTCCAGGTCAGAACTCAAACGTTTCTGAGTTCATTATTTCCATTTTCATTTCATTTTACAATCGGTTTTTACCGTTTTAAATCATTTTTATGATAAATCTTTTTAACCATAAAATATGTCCACCCTTGGTTCTTTACACCATGACGGTTTAATCCGTGTTTCGGTGATAATATTTGGTTAATTACATTTTAAGAGGTATTTTAAAACCTTTTATTCATTTGTTTACATTTCCAAAACAACCATAGTAGTCATACATGCATAATCATCCTTGGTTCCACATACCATGTCGGTTTAAATCCGAGTACGATGATAAACATTATCTAATTACAAAACAATGAACTTAACATAATTAGTTCATAATAAACATTTTTACATTCATTTTTACAGAACTATTCATGTCAAGCTTGCAAAACCGAACCCGACATCTAATATTATCAACACAGTGCTGAATATTCAAGTCTCGTTCTTCATATTAGCACAAAAGCGATCTAAACGGCCATTTCAACAAAGACGGGTTCAAATACCCTTTTACAAATAACTTCATAAATATTTTCAACAACCAGGAGACACCCCTTTGGATCGCCTGCTGCCTCGCGCCTAAACAAGCCCACTGATTTACAGTTTTCAAACCTGGACAGGCTCCTTTGCATCGCTCCAAGGCTCGCGCCTTAATAGGCAACCTGATGCAGGTCCTGTTTCCTTTCCAGCACTTGTCTATGACGATCTCTAATTCGGTTAACCCGAATACAGGATGGATCAGATTGATAAGTCCACATTTTACTTTGTATTTTCAAAATGTCTTTCTAAGACAAATGGATCACATTATGCACCATAAACCTAACTCGGTAAATGGATGTTTAATTTCCGTCTTGCATGCAAATCAACACTAAATCTAACTTGACATCAATTAATTGATATTTGGATAAACAACCGATATAGTAAACTTCACATGTTAGGTTTCAACTTGTGGATGCGCATTCATGCATTGTCCTGTTTTATCAACTTTTAAATTCAACCAACCAAGATTGATCAGCAGAGGCCGCTACCGCGGGCGGGATTGGGTGTCCTATTAAAGGGCTTCCCAATACGTACCTTCACCTCTTACTGAGAAACTTTGGATAGTGGACGACCTTATCCAGGGTGAACGAGAGTCATTCTAGAGATAGGATGCTAAAGAGGGACGAATCCTTATCTTTAGTACCTATATCAAACACTGCTTTTTGCCTTGATTGACCTAGGTATAAAGTGGATTCGAACGGTTTCCAAGCATCCCACAATTTCTTGGTGGCGACTCCGAACATCTCCAACATCGTTTTGAGACCCTTGCCGAGAGGAAACCGATAGATCTAAAACTATTCGATCGAAAGCATTTAATACGCCATCGAGCGTGGCTTTCCGACCGCCGTATGTCAACAGATTGGCTTGGCGTGCGGGTGGCCCATGCCCACATAAGGACGGGCGGCTATGAAGGGAGAGCCGCTAGTGAAGGAGGTGGGTTAAGATGCGACAATTGTGGTAGCTTCGGCCATAAGAGGATGGAGTGTACTAGCACGCAAAAGGGGCCCAACCGGAGGTTCGGGCAAAGAAACTCCTACTTCACCCCTTCCCAAAGTGGGATGAGTAACTAGAATTCGGGGGCATGAAGCAACCCGAGAAATGCTAACCCAACTTTTAATGGTGGAAACAACCGGGGAAACTTCAACTGAGGAGGACCATCTAGGACAATGACCTTTACGAAAGGCAATGCTTCGGGGGATAGGCCAACACACTCGGAGAGCACGGTATAAGGTGAGCCCAAGGCTAGTGGCAAGCTCATTGCCATGGATAAGAAGAGCGCCGAAGAGGATGCCATGTTGTTTACGGTACATTTCTTGTTAAATTTGTAACACCCCATACTCCAAGTGCCTTAATGGGACCACTTAAGGCGTGGGAATGCTACCATCTCGGTTACCCGAGGCAATGTATATCAAATGGACAACAAAGAAACATACTTAAATAAGTAAATGAGTTAAATTGATTAAAAAACCAAATCTCAAACTGATAAAGAAAATACAAATGTTTCTAAAACTGTCAAACTAACTGAAACACTATAAAATAATGTTTTGACACAGGGGAAGACTTATAAATAGCTCGTGATGACTCAACCCAGCTATCCCATGCGCATCAACTCATACATGCTCAGTAACTGCTCACCATCCCCGAATGGATCACTGCAGTTTTTAAAACAATTAAACGGGGTCAGTACTGATTACACACAAACAATCCGACAAAGGCAATACAACAATCCAATTCAACCAAACCAACCTCCGTCATATCAAACACACTTGACTACACACTAAAGTGTGTAGTCCTCCCAGAATACTCATCGCAACAAGTATTCCATACTGCCAGTGGGGGACCGCAGCCGTTCCCACCTAAGCCCCGCTCATCTCATCCGAGCGATAAACCCAAGTTCCTAAATGTGCACATCCCTTCTGTGGCGGTTTCCACAGAAGGCGAATCAAGGGCGTGAAGCCACTCTCACAAGTGATTCCACTCAGCCGAGGACGCACCTCGCAAAACACAGACGATTATACAACAACCATATTATACTATCAACAATCACCAATTCCAAATCCAATATGATATACAACAACAACAACAACAACAACAACAACAACAACAACAACAACAACAACAACAACAACAACAACAACAACAACAATCAACTATCAACCATACCATGTAAACAATACTGAGTAGGTAAACCCTACCTGGAAAAGCAACCACACGAGAACGTCACAACAGCTAATCAAAAACGTTCCTCTACGAATCCTCCTCCTATAACATATATGCATACAATTACCACCAAAATAATACAATACACCCAAAACCCTCAAAACTACCCAATTAGGGTTTTAACCAAACTCAATGAAATGCTATAAAAATTATATAAGAAGCTTACCCTTGACATGACGATCACGACGGTATAAAGAACAAGACAATCCGACGATCTTAGCTTTGGGATTTGCTAACAACGCGACGAATGCGAACTACGTAACTCCTTTTCTTTTCTCTTGAAAGGTTTTAGAAGGTAAAAGTGTTTAAGAATAATGACGGAAGCCTTTTATATTAATCTCACATTATTAACAAAACCCGGCTAAAAGAACCCGTAAGACTCACTTACTCGATCGAGTAAGTGACTTACTCGATTGAGTGTAGTGTCACACGTACTCGATCGAGTACCCATCAGGTCAGCTACTGTTTTACGTAAAAATATACTTACTCGACAGAGTAAGTCCCACTCGATAGAGTATCCATAGACATAGAAAACCGTAGTATTACAGTTTTCCCTCCCTAAAAAGAACTTCGTCCCTAAAATTCAACCCATACACAAAAATAAAACATACTATCTCTGCTCCAACACAACAACATAACAAAAACTCAAAACAAAACTCCCAACCCACACTCAAACCGACTCAAAGCAGCTACTAACTGCACTAAAACCAACATAAAGCATCCAAAAACCTTATGCGACCATCTCCTACCCCCTTAAAAGAAACATGGTTACGTCCCCGTAACCGCACATACCTGATCAAAAAGAGACGGATACCGCTCCTTCATAGCCTCCTCCGCTTTCCAAGTAGCCTCTTCAACCTCATGGTTAGACCAAAGAACCTTAAGCAACACTGTTTCCCTATGTCTAGTTTTTCCAACCTTGCGATCAAGAATCTATGTTGGCACCTCAAGATAAGACAGGGACTTATCCAACTCAATGTTCTCTACCTCTAACACATGTGAAGGATCGCTCACATACTTTCGTAACTGAGATACATGAAACATATTATGTACTCTATCCAAAGCCGCTGGCAACGCTAACCGATAAGCAACCTCACCCACACGATCCAAAATCTCATATGGTCCGATAAACTTCTAGCTCAGCTTCCCTTTCTTACCAAATCTCATGACCCCACGCATAGGAGACACTTTCAGAAGAACCTTTTCCCCAACCTGAAACTATATGTCACGACGATGTAAGTCCGCATAACTCTTTTGTCGATCCTGGGCCGCTTTCATCTTTTGCCTGATCAGCTTCACCTGTTCTATCATCTCCTGTACCATCTGTGGTCCTAAAACCACTGCCTCAATTGTATCATCCCAGGAAATGGGACTCCTACACCTCCTCCCATACAAAGCCTCAAATGGTGCCATCCCAATACTCGTGTGATAGCTGTTGTTATAAGAAAACTCAATAAGGTCCAATCTATCCTCCCAGCTACCACCAAAATCCATCACACAAGCTTGAAGCATATCCTCCAAAGTTTTGATAGTCCTCTCTGTTTTCCCATCTGTCGCAGGATGAAAAGTTGTACTCATCTTCAAATTAGTTCCCATCGACTCCTGCAACTCTTTCCAAAACCGTGATATGAACCTCGCATCTCTATCTGACACTATATCCTTAGGTACCCCATGCAAAAGAACCACATGCTTATTATAAGCCTAAGCTAACTGTATCTTGGTCCAAGTATCTTTCATCGGAACAAAGTAAGCTGACTTGGTCAGTCGATCAACTATTACCCATATCATGTAATTACCATGTTGACTCCTCGGCAAACCCACTATAAAATCCATAGAGATAGACTCCCATTTCCACTCAGGTACCTCAAGAGACTGAATCTTATCTTGTGGTCATCGCTACTATCCCTTTACCCTCTGACATGTCAAACATCAAGCCACAAACTCAGCTGTTTCCTTCTTCTTCCCAGGCCACCAGAACGTTTTCTTCAAATTTTTATATAACTTGTCACCGCCTGGATGTACCGAATATGGTGTGCTATAAGCCTCTGTCATGATCACCTTTTTCAACTCCTTATCAGTAGGAACACACCATCTCCCATCAAATCTCATACTGCCATCTGTATGAATAGAGAACCTAGACACTATCCCTTTCTCTACTCCAGCTCTCCACTCCTCAATCTTAGGATCCATAGCCTGTTTCCTACGAATATCGTCATAAAGATCTGGCTCCACTATCAAGTCCCCTCTAGCATCCCGTTTCTGTATCATATATATCCCCATCTTCCGCACCTCATCTCTCAACCTCATCAAGGACATAGCTATGCATTAGAGAATGCACACTCTTCCTGCTCAGCGCATCTGCAACCATGTTCGCCTCCCTTCATGGTATATAATATCCATGTCATAATCCCCTATCAGCTCCATCCACCTCCTCTGTCTCATGTTCAACTCCTTTTGAGTGAAGATGTACTTGAGACTCTTGTGATCTTAAAACACCTTAAAGGTCACCCCATAAAGATACTGCCTCCAAATCTTAAGAGCAAACACAACTGCACCCAACTCCAAATCATACGTCGGGTAGTTCTCCTCATAAGGCTTTAATTGCCTAGAAGCATAGGCAATCACTTTCCCATTCTGCATCAACACACATCCCAAACCGTTCTTTGAAGCATCTGTATATACCTTAAAGTTCTCACACCCTTCAGGTAATGTTAAGACTGGAGCTGTGGTCACGCACTCCTTTAATGTTTGGAACGCCGTCCTACAACTTTCATCCCAACGAAACTTGTTCTCTTTCCTCATCAACGTTGTCATAGGTCTGGCTATATTAGAAAAGTCTTTCACAAACCGACGATAGTACCCTACCAAACCCAAGAAACTCTTGATTTCTACCACATTCTTCGGTGCTTCCCACGAGTAACTGCCGCTATCTTGGCCGGATCCACAGCTACACTCCTATTTGAAATCACATGTCCCAGAAAGGCAACCTCTTCAAGCCAAAACTCACACTTAAGCAACTTTGCATATAGCTGATTGTCACACAAAGTCTGCAACACCAACCTCAAATGCTCCTCATGCTCCTCCTTAGTCTTATAATAGACTAAGATATCATCGATAAAGACCACCACAAACCGATCCAAAAAATGACTAAGACCCGGTTCATCAAATCCATAAACACTGCAGGTGCATTAAATAACCCAATCGACATCACCACATACTCATAGTGACCATACCTCGATGTAAAAGCTGTCTTCGGTATGTCCTCATCCCGAATCTATAGCTGATGATAACCTGACCTCAAATCGATCTTAGAAAAAGACCGTTGCCCCGTTCAACTGATCAAACAAATCATCTATCCTTGGCAAAGGATACTTGTTCTTCACTATAACCCTGTTCAGCTCTCTGTAATCAATACACAACCTCAAACTCCCATCTTTCTTTTCACAAACAAGACTGGTGCTCCCCACGGTGATACACTAGGTCTAATGTATCCCTTATCAATCAAATCATCTAGCTGTTTCTTCAGCTCCTCCAACTCCTTAGGACCAATGCGGTACGGGGCCTTAGAGATTGGTGTCGTCCCTGGTTTCAACTCCACACTAAAATCTATCTCCCTCTTTGGTGGTAAACCTGGTATCTCCTCCGGAAAGATATCTAGAAACTCTCCAACCACTGGTATCTAATCAACTGTCGAACTAACCATACTATGGTCTCTCATATGGCATAAGATCAACGAACACCCCTTCCTCGGATAAGACTTCAATGTCACCACTGCAATCAACTTGACTTTGGGTTTGACAACAAACCTACGATAAGACACACTAACCCCCTTAGGACCTCTCAAAAAGACTCTCTTTTGGTGACAATCTATTTTAGCCTTGTACTTACCCAACCAGTCCATACCAACTATCATCTCAAAACCATCCAAAGGAAACTCTAACAAGTCTACTGGTAGGTCAATCTGCCCAACTATCATAGGATACACCCTTATACAACCTCCCACAAGATACAGACTCACCCGACGGTATAAAGACTTCCTCTTTTACAGACTCATACTCTCTCAAACCCAAAAGCTTAGCATGACTCGATGATACAAACAACTCTGACGCCCCCGAATCAAACAAAACAAAGGTAAAGACACCATTAACAAGAAAATTATCCGTGATTACGTGAGCGTCATCCTCAGCTGCTTTCTTCACCAACATGAACAGCTTACCACTGGTCTTCTGTCCACCTCTCTGGACAGTACTAGCAGAAGTAGACGGCTTAGCAGCCGACCCCTGGTTGTTATTCGCCACTGGCCTCTGATATGAATTACCGCCATTGCGGTTAGCCCCACCGTTGTTGTTCTGACCACCCTGATTGTTCCATGACCCAACCGGCCTGTTACTAGTATAACTCTGCGACAGGCCCTGGGAAAAACTCTAATGTGACTGCCTCTGAAAACCCATGCCCGCTGCGCTGGTACACTCATGTCTCTTGTGGCCTACATCGCCACAGTTAAAGCAAGATAAACCCCAGCTTCTACTACCACCACCACCACGACCACACCCATAAGAAGCTCCACCACTGAACCCCGACCCCGAAGAGTAAGCTCTCACCTGGTTATGGCCGCCCCTCTTGTAACTAGACTGACCACCACCCTTAATCTCAACCTTCTTTCTCTCAGAAGCTCTCTCTATGTTCTCCTTAGCCATCTCTACCAACCTCTCAGCTCTCCAAGCACGCTCATATACCTCCTTAACATCAGTAAGGACTCCTACCGGAAGCTTCTCCATAATGTTGGGTGTCAACCCTTTCTCAAACCTCAACGGCAAGTTCTCCTGGTTCAGCCCCATATCCTCTGCATACCTTCGTTGAACTTGTGATAATACTCAACCACTGTCAAATCAGAAGTCATCTTAAAGTCATCAAACTCCTCCCTCAACTTACTGCGTACATGTTCCGGCACAAACGCGCATCGCATAGCCCTCTTAAACTCACCCCAAGGTATAGCAAACATCCCCTGCTTCACATATAGGTCTAAGGCACTCTCTCTAACCTTATCCCACCACTCTCCAGCTGCATCCCGCAAGTAGAACGCAACTTGTTCCACTCTAAAATCCTCAGGGTAATGAACCACATTAAGTATGTTCTCCATCTCTCTGTGCCATTTATCAAGCAAGATCGGCGCACTTGTGCCCATGTACTCTTTTGGGTTAAACCGTGCGATGTTTATACTCATCTTGGCGAAATCCACACCCGCCTCCTTATCTTTCCCAAACTTCTTAAGAACATCAGTAAGAGCATCTTGGTGCTCCAGCATCTTAACTATCTCATCAACGCTCATGTTTTCAGCCCTAGCAAATAGCGCGTTTCTCTTTGGCAACATATTGAAACTATATAAGAGAAAGATAAACATAAACACATATCCCATATCTCAAACACGTATACGACCTATACTAAACCTACTCGATCGAGCCTCACAACCCACTCAATCGAGTTGCCCACCTACTCGATCGAGTGCTTCGACTCCAGAATCTGACCAGAATGAATCCACAACGTCACTCGATCGAGTGCCCCTACCTACTTGATCGAGTGTCCAAAAAAAGTACACTGTCTAGAAACGAAAAACACCCCACTCGATCGAGTCACTCACCTACTCGATCGAGTGCCCCCCATTCAATCGAGTCATTCTGACTCGTATAATACCCGCATGGTTATCTAAACACTTTCTCCAACCAACTATTCTTATATACAAAAACAACAAACTTGCATATTATATGTATTCATCAAACGACAACCTATTTCACATGTTTATAGCAAGCCACGTTATAAATCATTCATCATACAATGACGGAAGCCTTTTATATTAATCTCGCGTTATTAACAAAACCCAGCTAAAACAACCCGTAAGACTCACTTACTCGATCGAGTAAATGACTTACTCGATCGAGTGCCCCTTACTCGATCGAGTGTCACACGTACTCGATCGAGTACCCATTAGGTCAGCTACTGTTTTACGTAAAAACATACTTACTCGACAGAGTAAGTCCCACTCGATAGAGTACCCATAGACATAGAAAACCGTAGTATTACAAATTCTCATCCTTGTTTCGATTTATTTGACACGGGAGGCATCCATTCGTTTGTGTCTAAGAGTCATGTGTTGACCTTAGGTTTGGGGGAGGGAGAATTAGCCAACGACGACGTGTCCTTACCTTCGGTAGAGTCTATCATGTGTTCAAAAGTGCATAAAGAGGTGTCGGTTATAGTACATGAAACAAACTTTCCGGTAAACCTTTTTGAATTTCTTTTGGAGGGATTTAAACCCTAGTAATGGATTGGTTAAGTAAACACAAAGCTAATATAGATTGTCACCAAAAGAAAATAGCCTTGAAGGGACCCAAAGGTGTTAGGGTATCATACAAGGGTTACTTGGTCAAAACCTTGAAAGAAAAGTAGATCTATATGCTCAACATACTCATATATGTTTTTAAATTAATTTGTCATAAAATTAATAAAGGTCTTATGCATGCAAACTAATAAACAATATAAGGAAGAAGAATAATTTTCTCACCATAAAAATCGGATTTATGGGCACAAGTGAGTTCACCTACTCACTTGTTCTTGAGCTCTCCAAATGGAAGAACAAGGACTCAAAGGTAGAATCCCTCCCAAAAGCATATACCCAAGGAATACATCTTAATAAACCAATACTATTTAGATCTAGTAATAATATTAGTTTTACCATAAAAATGACACAAAATAAATTGTATTTTGGCTCTTGAAAATTTCGGTCAAGAGGTGATGTTTTTGTGAGATTTTATTTCTCTAGAATTATCATAAATTGTAGAGAGTTTTTGGAGGATTTTCTTACTCTAGAAAAAGATGGGAAGAATGAATAATGATGTTAAAGAGAAGAGCTCTCCTCTCTTTCTTGTGGGAGGCCGAAAAAGAGAGCATTGGGTAGTATGCCCAATGCCTTTTGTTTTTGCTCTTCTCAAAAGCTTAGGCTTGCAAGGCTAGTACTTAGATATCATGATTGTGTTTTCCACTCAAGATAAAAACACAATACATATCTTACACTACCTCCTCATTTTCGGTTTTTAAGCATAAAATGGAGAATCCATTTTATTTTGTAATTTGTCAAATTTGTCACATGTAACATGTTACATGACATGTCACAATGTAATGTATTTTTAACATATTAAAAATCAACATACTCATAAAATATGTCATTTACAAAATCGACTAGTAATTCGTAATTACTTGTACCAAAAATATTTCCAAATTATAAACTACAACATTCTGTATTTATAATAATTTATTCATTCCGTTTCAATTGTTTCTTTAAACAATAATTTCATCTAAGTAATAAAATAATTCGATTACTTAGACCGTGTCTCATTTAATCATATTTACAATAAGATACGTAAATTATACTCACAAAATCATCCGTCAATTTTAAGTAATTTAATTAACTCGTATCGGTATACGATCAATTAAATAATCAATTAAGAGTATTTCCCTATAGGTATGACCTAAGGGGATCAATCGATCACCACCGTCACGCACGACAGTGATAATGTCAAACTCTAGTCAGCCAATCATTACCGATATGTGTGGACCAGTTGACTGTAAAATATTACATCCCATATGTATTCTTAAAATGAGATTTAATAATGATATTTAAATCATGTGAGCGCACTATTGTTGAGGACACATTTCCCAACAATCTCCCACTTGTCCTCGACAAGTGTGCGTCACCAATTCTCTTGTCCTATTACTATCTTCCACTCAATGCAAGGTGTCTTTCAGGTCGTACTTGCAAGTGATCATATCGAGAGTGGTTTCCTCGATCCGGAGAATAACCTGTTTGACCGGATTTATCCACTCGGATACTTTCCGAGCGTGGCCACGCATTTCCAGTTCATTACCCCTCGAGTGGCCCTGAGATATTGTTTTAACCCTGACAAGGGGATGGACAATTCATATCGCACTCATTCCCTTCGACTAGCCACAGCCATCATAACCCAAAATATGCCCGTTTGACCCCATTTACGAAGGTCGTAGTAGCACAAATCAAAGTTAATCTGAAACTGTACCATCTTAGGCGAATAGTCTTTAGTCAAAAGAATCGACTCATTTGAATACTATAGCAGCTCTCGCCACGACCAGGCTATATAAATTGCCTGAACTCTATAAGCGGTCATAAGGCCCGACAAGGTGTTCCTAACAATCTGCTTATGTGATCGACTAGTCATCTCACATGACTGTATGGCACTTGAACTTGCCATCAATCGCATCACACTCTAGTCACTTCGAGACGTCACCTCATACAAGTGACTATGGGCGAATACAATGCTAATCCATGTTCACTTTAACGGGGTTCAATTGTCTTTACAACCCGTTTGGATGTAACAAAGTATAATAAAAGAGTTTTAAAGTAAAAACTCGAACGACAAAAGCGATTATCACATATGAATAGTCAATGCCTGATTACTATTTCATGTTCTATAATCTAATTTGGTCTTGTACATAGTTGTTCATTTCAATTCAATTGAAATGACATGACTCATCATGTTTAGCCTTTGAGAAGGCTTTGGTTAGTAGGCTTTATCAATTTCTTGTACCTTACTCAACCTCACTACATACTCGTTTTCCTTTGTAATGTATACATTTGCATTACAAAACTTTCTGAGTACGTGTCGAGATCCAATCAAGACATAGGCCCTCTAGCCTAAGAATAGCTCCCACTGTTTTCACAGTGTGCGGGACTCATCCTTCTTGCACATCTCATGATTGCAAGTGTACTCAATTTCCGTTATAAATATCTCTCATTGTTCTTTATTGCCTAGAACGATTCTAGAAAATCTACTTCTTAATTAACATTTCCACAATGGTATCTTAACCATCCTAATGTGTTTTGATTATGGTTTTGTCGGAAACCATGCGCAATCTCAATTGTCAATTGTCACTTGTGTAACACCCTTACACAAAATTGCATCATAAACACTTTGCTTTACTTCCTTAATGCTTCTGCAAGCACTTAAGGGTAATCTTTATGGCTTACTTGGGAAACACTACTAAAATTCGATTTTGAAAACAATTCATCATACTCAAAGTATATGAAGTGTTATACATCATTTCTTTTAATTGATTCGGCAGCGGAAGCAAATGAAATCAATCAAATATGTTCAATTTAATTGAACTAGTCATGAATCTTATCAACATAAGACTTCTTACTGACGCTAATATCATGTGGATTTATCTTCATAAATCCGGATATTCAAGATGTATTATAATACTCCAAAAGTCTTAAATCATTCTCAATGATCAATATGTCATCCACATATCGGACTAATTAAAACTTCCGTAACTCCCACTAAATTTCATGTATAAACACAACTTCTCGACTTATCGAGAAACGTTTTATCACATGATCAAAATATTGATTCTTACTCATTGATGTCCTACTTAAGACCCTCTCTTAAGTTTCTCATTATCTTAGGATTGCAAGAATCTAATAAACTCATGACATGTATTGAATACATTCCTTCTATTGAAGAAGTGGGTTTTAGATTCACTCGCCATGTATTTCATAACCTCATAATGAAACACAATCCCTAAGAAGATCCAAATAGACTTAAGCATTTCAATTTGTGCAAAACCCTTTGCAACCAATCTTGCTTTGAAATATTAGTGCAACACCCTTTGTCACTAATCAAGCCTTTTATTTCGGATTCTCATGGCTCTAAGCCTTATATTGAGTTGTGACTTAAACACTCTTATGTAAGTCATATGTTCATTACTTTCTAGAAGTAATCAACTTGAATCAAACAATTTCTTTTGTAAGTTATAAGCTCTTTACTTTCTTAAAAGTAGCATGAATTCATCATTTTTAACAAGTGACGAATTTAACCTCCTAGGTTTTGAAGAAACAATGTCTTACACAAAACGTCTCATGTAGCCAAGAAAGACCAGTTTCTCGCGACATAACGTTCTTTGTGGCATTCTTTGTGGCTCTTGAATAATTTCTCCCACTCTGTCTTCTAGAAATAAACTTGTATTTTAGAAAGACAGCTTCACGAGCCGCAAACCCGTCGTACTCGTGATAATTGCAAGGGAAAAATGAGCATTTGTTTCTTGTGAAAACTTACAAACATGGTACCCTTACCATTTCATATCTCATATGATTCGATTTAGTGGAAAAATAATTTAGACAAAAATGATAAAATCCTCAAAATGATCAAGTAACTCATAGTAACTTGATTGAAGTCCAAACCATATCGAATAGCGTTTGAATTCTTATCCAATCACACATTATTCCATAATGCGTGCTAAGAGATATTAACTTGTGATACTATATCACATTTCATTTGGCTTATATCAAAGTCTTCACTTTGATAATTTCATCACGACTAAATCGTGATTCCTTGAACTTCTTCAAAGATTTCTCTATTTACCTTATTAAGTGAACACACTAGTGTCAACTTAAATCGTTGGTAAAAGAAAATGATCAACCTATTTTGGATCAATGATTTACAATCTCGATCTCCTTTTTCAACCAAAAGGTACGAGATATCTTGCTTTGAATACAAGATACGCATATACCATTAACAATCTAATGGTTTTAAGAGTACTCGATAACTCTTTGCGTTCATCATTCCAAAATTTGTAAGGTTTAATCTTGGGTTACCAATTTGAGTCTTACAACATCTTTATGATATATCATTCTAGTTTGGTTCAGGATATAATCACCTTGATAATGGGCTAGCCATACATCAAACCGTGGTGTATAGGGTCACAAAAGTGAAACCTCTTTTGTATCGCAACAAGTATATATTCTTATTTAGAGCTTATGTACTTAATAGTCACAATTAAGTACAACTCCAAACCCGAAAAACTAGATTGAGTACACAATGACTCTATCTCTCGACTTCATTGATGCTAGTCGTCATATTCTAATCATTCTATGTATCAAGTACAACGATGTAAACCACCACCGGTTTCTAATATTGACGAAGTAGTACTAGCAAAATTTATGTCAATCATATAAACATTTAAAGAAGAAGATCCTATTAGATGTCCCACAACTAATTTGTTGATTCTTCAATAATTTGGGGTAGTTTCATTTCTCGTGTCTAACATTTAAGACAATGGAAACTTTATCGGTCGGGATTGATAGGTTTAGTATCGTCATTCTCAACAACTTTACCTTTAACATAACCTTGTATCAATTCCATTCTAATTTTACTTCTTTAACCTCGTTCTCATCTTAACGGTTTAAGAGAATGCTCCCACTTATTTCAATGAGTCTTTACTTAGAGAAGCAAAGGTGAATTTTATAAAGATTACTCTTCAATTCAATCGTTTTAGTCTTAAAACTTTCATTGAAGTGGTTGCGTTATTTTGGTCAATTACGAATTCTTGAACAAAACTAATTACCAAAACAATTTATCGCTTCAAGGTACTTAATTCATTTAAGTACATGAAAAACAATCCATTGTAAGTAGATATGTTAGTCTAGAATCAAAAACTTGTTTGATAATGACTAACTTTAATCTATACTCTTTACAAGAGATCCTTAGCAATGGTTCATATGAGGTTTTAGAAGCAAATTCATATTGTCTTTAGTTACGATGTTTTAACGGAGATTTGAGTCAAAATCGAAATGATATCGTATATGAATTGTGGTAAAGAAATAGAACAATATAATAACGGAATATTGGAAAACTTGACATTTATCGTTTTAATAATACTTGTAAATAACAAGTAAAACATTTACATAGTGACCTCTACCCAACTATGATAAATGATTCCAAGACCCAAATTCATATTAACTTAGGCACGGGGTAGCCGATGCAACCTTCATCAATATAACTCGGTAGATTAACTTTTTAATCGATTCTACTTTTATAACTCTTGGTCGATAAAATTACTCTAATGTTTATCTATAGCCCAAAACACATCAACAAGGGCACGGGGTAGCCGATGCAACCCTTATCAATAACTTTTGTTGAGTTCAATCCAAATTTCGAATAAATGTGTCCATTATCCAAACCCACATTAACTTAGGCACGGGGTAGCCGATGCAACCTTCATCAACATGAATTCGGTGGATAGACATTTATCACCCACTTCCCCTACGTAACAAGGTTTGTACCCCGGGGTAGCCGAGCGCACTCCCTCGCGAAATAGGTTTTCATGGTTTCTACTATTTGGTAAGGCTACGTCTCAATTAATTGTTTTAGCGAGAGGTCATGTCAATTTATTATCTATCACGTTTTAAGTGAACTAAAGCTGTGAACTACGATAATTTTAATTGACACGGTCGAAATACTCAATAAAAATGACAATGCATGTTTAGTTATGGCGATTTAGCGATGCATGTGACATATAATAAAATGCAAGCATAAAATAAATAAATCCTAGTATGGCCTTTCCTAAAATAGAAAAACTATTTAACTATTACATTTCGGAAACCAACTCCATTGGTCCCTTGAACTTCGGTTGTGGCACGCATCTCGAGGTAACACCGTCTTTATGTATCGCTATTCTTGAAGAAATTCGTCTTTGGGAACTCCGGAATGAATAAAATTACATAATAAATTACATAATTTCCTATTATACATTTGTAACTAAAATAAAATAAATCTATTAAATTACAAAACGGTGATACGAGATCACAATAAAAATTACAACCGAATCGATATTCCCATACATTTCGGGAAATACCAATTAAAATCTAAGGCCATACTAAGTAAAATTACATAATTTCAAAATTACATAAATTAAAATTATGACAATCATAAAGAAAAATGCAGCATTATAATATGTATGAACATGCTCAATTTTATGCTAAATCGCCTTTAATTAGCCAATATCGTATATTACTCGATTTTTACGGATTTGCGTGATTTCAACATTTTATAATCACAAAAATTACATAAATTCATATTTATGCATAAGTTAATTACCCTAACCTCTTAGGACTCAAAATTTAGTCTTCACTAATAATTTGACCATAATTAACCCATATTTTATAAAATTGTTCATAAATGGACCAAAAATTACAAAAATAAGCTATAAACTTCAAATAAATCACAAAATTTCAAATAAATTCAAAATTTGAAATTTAAACTTATGAACATTCTGGAAAAATACCATGACACTCATAATGTTCAAAATCTTAGGTTAAAAATTTCGAAAATTTTCCGGAAAAACAATGTTGCGGTTTATCGATTTTAACAAAAATAATCATAAAAAACATGGAAAAATTATATTCATAAAATTTTCAATTTTAGATCTGAAAATGATAATAAAAAACAACATTAGACGTTTTTCCTAAGTCATAGATTATGTTTTTATTAATTTTACACTAATAATGTCACTATTTATGCTATTTTTCTTCAAAAATCCATAAATCATGCAAAAAGACTTCTTTATAGCCAATTATTTTACACACATCTTGTAAAATTTCATGTGACAACATATTAATTTTCTATGACCAGATTCGAAATTTAACTCATATTAACCTATTTTTCACTTAAATCCGAATTTAATAATGAAAAATTCATTTTTCGAGCATAACAAGTCCAAAACTTATGAAAATTTACAGGTTATCTCAAAATAATATATGTGACAACATATCCAAAAATCAACTAAAAATTCGAAGTATAGCTAATTTTAGACCAAAAATGACATTTTTACTCATAAAATCATATTTAAATGCCATTATTGTAAAATATGAACAATAAAAATCCGTAAAATTAACCAAAATATCCTAAAACATTTTAGGACCAGAAATATTAACATGCATGGATTAATTTCGTGATATATCATAATAACACAAATTTTACAAGTTTTATTTGTTATTCTTATAACTCGGAAAAACTTTTAACCGATTTGCATGCAAACAACCGTGGCTCATGATACCGATTGAAAGAAAAGTAGATCTATATGCTCAACATACTCATATATGTTTTTAAATTAATTTGTCATAAAATTAATAAAGGTCTTATGCATGCAAACTAATAAACAATATAAGGAAGAAGAATAATTTTCTCACCATAAAAATCGGATTTATGGGCACAAGTGAGTTCACCTACTCACTTGTTCTTGAACTCTCCAAATGGAAGAACAAGGACTCAAAGGTAGAATCCCTCCCAAAAGCATATACCCAAGGAATACATCTTAATAAACCAATACTATTTAGATCTAGTAATAATATTAGTTTTACAATAAAAATGACACAAAATAAATTGTATTTTGGCTCTTGAAAATTTCGGTCAAGAGGTGATGTTTTTGTGAGATTTTATTTCTCTAGAATTATCATAAATTGTAGAGAGTTTTTGGAGGATTTTCTTACTCTAGAAAAAATGGGAAGAATGAATAATGATGTTAAAGAGAAGAGCTCTCCTCTCTTTCTTGTGGGAGGCCGAAAAAAAGAGCATTGGGTAGTATGCCCAATGCCTTTTGTTTTTGCTCTTCTCAAAAGCTTAGGCTTGCAAGGCTAGTACTTAGATATCATGATTGTGTTTTCCACTCAAGATAAAAACACAATACATATCTTACACTACCTCCTCATTTTCGGTTTTTAAGCATAAAAATGGAGAATCCATTTTATTTTGTAATTTGTCAAATTTGTCACATGTAACATGTTACATGACATGTCACAATGTAATGTATTTTTAACATATTAAAAATCAACATACTCATAAAATATGTCATTTACAAAATCGACTAGTAATTCGTAATTACATGTACCAAAAATATTTCCAAATTATAAACTACAACATTCTGTATTTATAATAATTTATTCATTCCGTTTCAATTGTTTCTTTAAACAATAATTTCAACTAAGTAATAAAATAATTCGATTACTTAGACCGTGTCTCATTTAATCATATTTACAATAAGATACGTAAATTATACTCACAAAATCATCCGTCAATTTTAAGTAATTTAATTAACTCGTATCGGTATACGATCAATTAAATAATCAATTAAGAGTATTTCCCTATAGGTATGACCTAAGGGGATCAACTGATCACCACCGTCGCACGACAGTAATGTCAAACTCTAGTCAGCCAATCATTACCGATATGTGTGGACCAGTTGACTGTAAAATATTACATCCCATATGTATTCTTAAAATGAGATTTAATAATGATATTTAAATCATGTGAGCGCACTATTGTTAAGCCCGCATTTGGAGAAATTCATGGTAGTGTTCATAGACGATATTTTGGTTTACTCTAAGACCAAGGAGGAGCATGAAAAGCACTTAAAAATCGTGTTGCAAACCTTGAGAGAGCACCAACTGTATGAAAAGCTTAGTAAGTGCGAGTTTTGGTTGGAGAAGGTGGCTTTCGTAGGCCATGTGATATCAAGGGAAGTAGTTGTCATGGATCCTACAAAGATTGAGGTCGTGTCTAAGTGGGTAGCACCCAAGAATGTAGCGGAAATCTGAAGCTTCCTAGGTCTAGCCGGGTATTATCAGCGGTTCGTGAAAGACTTCCCCAAGATCGCTAGACCTTTGACGTCATTGATGAGAAAGAAAAACCGTTTCAAGTGGGATGGGAGTTGTGAGAGGACCTTCTTGACCCTAAAAGAACGCTTAATCACGACCACGGTGTTAGCCTTTCCGGAAGAGAGTGAGAATTTTGAGGTGTACACCGACGCTTCAAAGAATGGTCTGGGATGTGTACTTATGCAAAATGGTAGAGTCATTGCTTATGCATCGCGACAATTGAAAACCTATGAGGAGAACCATCCAACACATGATCTAGAGTTGGGAACCGTTTTCTTTGCCT
This sequence comes from Silene latifolia, assembly GCF_048544455.1. Lineage (NCBI taxonomy): Eukaryota > Viridiplantae > Streptophyta > Magnoliopsida > Caryophyllales > Caryophyllaceae > Silene > Silene latifolia. The sequence goes on along the minus strand of NC_133531.1, from coordinate 121,292,487 downwards.
TGAAGATTTGGAGAGACTACTTTTATGGAGCAACCTTTAAAGTGTTTTCCGATCACAAGATTTTGAAATACATCTATACCCAAAAGGAGTTGAACATGAGACAAAGAAGATGGATTGAACTCATTGGGGATTATGACATGGAGATAGTATACCATGAAGGGAAAGCCAACGTGGTGGCCGATGCATTGAGTAGAAAGTCAGTGTACTCCTTGTGTACCGCCTTGTTCAGGCTAAGACTAAAGGAGGAAGTGAAGAAGATGAGTATCCACATGATAAGAAAAGGGGAGGCAATTGGGGACTTAACTTTAGAACCCGAGTTATATGATGAAATTCGGGAGAAGCAAGCAAGTGATGTGAAGACTCAAGAGTGAAAAAGAGTGCTATAAAGGGGAGAACCCTCAAGATTTGAGTTGCATGGGGATGGAAGCCTTAGATTCAAAGGGAGATGGTCCATACCAAATGACGAAGAGCTTAAGAAAAAGATAATGAATGAAGCTCATAACACACCTTAGTCGGTGCACCTAAGTGGTGACAAGTTATACAAGGACCTTAAGAAGACCTTTTGGTGGTCAAACATGAAGATGTAAGTGGCGGAATTTGTGGCAAGATGCTTGACTTGCCAAAGAGTGAAGGGAGAACACAAGAGACCACAAGGGAAAGTGTAACCACTAGAAGTGCCGGAATGGAAGTGGGAGTCGATATCTATGGATTTCATAGTAGGGTTACCAAGAACTCAAAAGGGGAACAATATGATTTGGGTCATTGTGGATAAGTTAACAAAATCGGCTCATTTCATTGCAATAAAAGACACTTGAAGCAAGGTGGAGTTAGCTAATACATATTGCAAGTATGTGGTCAACCTTCATGGATTCCCAAAAGATATTATGTCGGACCGTGATTTGCGATTCATTTCAAGGTTTTGGCAAGAGCCTCAAAGCTCCTTGGGTACTCAATTGAAGATGAGTACGACTTTCCACCAGACAACGGATGGACAAACGCAGAGGACCGCCCAAACATTGGAAGACATGTTGAGGGCTTGCATCTTGGAATTTGGGGGTTCTTGGGAAGATATGCTACATTTAATTGAATTTTCTTACAACAATAGCTACCATGTTAGCATTGTCATGACACCGTTTGAAGCCTTGTATGGGTGGAAGTGTTGGAGCCCGATATGTTGGGATGATAGCACTGAAACCGTGTTGTTGGGGCCTCAAATGATCCAATACATGATTGATCAAGTCCATACAATCCGAGAGAAGATGAAGGCAGCACAAGATAGGCAAAACAGGTATGCTGACTTGAGGAGAAGTGATTGAATTTGCGGTGGGGGATAAGGTGCTACTCAAGGTTTCACCCATTAAGGGAGTAATGAGATTTGGGAAAAGAGGCAAGTTGAGCCAAAAGTTCATTGGTCCCTATGAGATATTGAGTAGAGTCGGCCTACCGTTTAACACTTCCCCCGGCCTTGGACCGAGGCAGTGAAATCGAGAATTACAATTAAGAAACTTTATTAAATAAATAACAAGTTTAGTTATTACAAACGTAAACTAATGAATAAATGAAATCCAACCATCTATGACTACGTCATCTACCTAGTGACTATGTACTCGACTCCAAAGTCCGTAGCGCTGCCCGAAACCCGATCACGTCAACAAGAAAACATGTACTTAACCTGCTCCCCATATGATCGGAAATATCATATGGATCGACACAGGCCACCCCGGAAATAGGTGACAATTGCACAGACAGACAAACGTCAGTTTCAATAAATACATAAAGCGTGACTCAACTCAAAGTGTGTGAGTATGCAACAAAACCATGATATGAATAACATGCTATCAGACAACCACCACCACGGTACCGGGACACGCCCATACATACCGACAACCACACTGGTACCGGGACACGCCCAGATATACCAACAACCACAAACAGGTACCGGGACACGCCCAGACGTACCGGGTTCGAAAGCCAATCAGATCCCCTGTTAGACGTCGTGTCTCAACCACACGAGTTCCTTCATAACTCAAGCCATTAATGTGCACATACCTCTTGAAGTGAGAAGCTCCAAGAGGCGACACGAGCGTGAGACGGTCTCCTAACCGCCTCACGTCTCCATAATAACAAGTAAACCACCAAGTCCTCCAACATACAAGACAATACAATAAATGCAAGATATAGTATAACATGTGATAGGACAAGAGTTGGTCGTCACACATCCAATCAAACACATTTATAATACTCAACAAACTACTAGTTAGCGGTAAGTCGAGGTCGATCCATGAGACGGTGTGCTTTGGGTTCTAAGTCTATCTATCTCAATTTATGCTAGTGTCACAATTGATGGGGTTTGTAGTTGTGTTCTAGACTAATAAAAGCAATAAAGTAAAGCAAGCAATAAAAGGAAAGATGTAAACAAATGATTAAAAGTGCTAGGATATCATGGGGTTATAGGGGATTCATGGTGTTGATCATACAAACATGTTTACAAAATTAAGCAAGCAATTAATGTTATGGAGGAACCGAGTTGGTTTATGTCTTACGGTTCATAGGAAGAGTTGGGTCCCGGAGCCGAATCGATTAGATTGTACAACACCTACAAGTCGACTTAATTTCCTCCTATTCAACTTCTATGCATGTTCTAACAAGACTCGAGTTGGTTTATATCTTACAAGTCAAGTTGAGTAGATAAGAGATGGTAAAAATGCAAGGATTCATAGGCTTGGCATTTCATCAAACATAACATGTGCATAAAGTTGACATCACAACAAGCAAGCAATTTAATCATGTGAACATATTAGATTAAGCATGAATCAATCCCATGTTGGTTTCCCCTAATTACCCACTAATCCTAGCTAGAAGACTACTCACTCATTATCATGGGAAACATGTCATTAATGGTGCCAAACATAGCAACAAGTGTAAACATGATAAGAGAATGAGGAAATAAACAATAAAGAGTAAAGAGTAAAGGAATTATACCAAACTTGAGATGAACCAAATAATAAAGCAAAGAATAATAGAAGAAACTTGATTGATTGATGAAGGGTTGTCAATCCTTCAATAATAACCCAATAATCTTCAATTACCCAAAAGTAACAAACTTGAATAATAACTAGAACAATAATTAAGGAGAGATTAATGTGAGATTTGTGGAAAGATTAAAGAGTAATCTATTCTAATCTACTCCTAATCTAATCTAAAGAAGGATTTTCTACTCTAAAAAATTGATAATCCAACCTCTCTTTGATTATTTACAAATGGGGTATAAATAGTAGGGATTCATTAGGTTAACTAAGGCTAAACTAGTAATTACACTTTTGAGATTTGAGCAGGGAAACGCCGGTATTTTTCGAAGGAAGGGCATCTTTCTTTGAAGCTTGAAGAAACGGATTTGTGCTGGACTGGAATCCGTGCGTATTGGTGTCAGGACGGGCGGATTGTAGCAGGGGAAGACGGGCGGATTTGGGTGAAGACGCACGTCTTCTGTAGTTTGGGGACGGCCGACTTCTAGAGAAGCCGCACAGATTGGAGTGCAGTCTCGTTCTCTCTTCCATTCTTCCCTTCCCTTCACTTCTATTTTATTCTTGTGGGATTTGGTCTTTAGTTCTTGTTTCCTCTTTAATCTTAGCTCATCAAATATCGCCAAATAGCTTCTAAACATGCACGAAAGACAGGAATTTCCGTCTTATTATCTCCTTTTCTACAAAACATATGAAATGCGATAGAAAAGCAAATAGGAAGGTTTTGACGGACAAAACGGCTATGGAATATTATAATAGTATGCAAAATAGGCTCAATTAGGGGACTAAATATGCTCAAATAATGGTCACATCAAATATCCCCAAACCGAACCTTTACTCGTCCCGAGTAAAGAGGTGACAAAAACTAGACCTTTATTTAAACTAAACTACTAATATAGCCGATATGAGACAATTAGCGGGTCTCACTCGGCCCCTTCAACTCACAACAAGGCAACCATGAGGTAGGATGTCTTCTTGCAAGGCAAGGTGGGTCTTGCCAAAATGGCGACACATCCAAACATTAAGCACACAAAACAAATAATGGATGCATCTACAAAAGAATAGCCACTTTCCTCATCTAAGTGGCAGAAATTATCTACAAGGGAAGCAATATAAGGGTACACACTCCTTCATAGATGCAATTTCTTCAAACTACTAAGCCTAGAAGGATACCAATAAATCACCTCCAAGTTGTGTCAAGCTAGGGTACCTTTGTTCTCAATCGTTAAATGCTTTTGTCAAGAATAGACTCCCTATGGTGTTAGAAACACTGGAGGATCGCGGAATTCCCCCTCTTGCCTAGACAATAAGAAGGGTCGTCCCCTCTCTACCATGCACAAAAATGGATACGATGGATAAAGGGATCGATAGAATTTGAGTTTCACTTTGGGAGTTTGCTTTCATTTGTTGTTTTTCCCCCCAATTTCTTGTGGCATATAACATTTGAGAACACTTTCTTTTGCCATTTCTTTTTGATTTTTGGCATTTCAACACTTGACAACTTTCAACTTTTCTTTGCATTTCTTTTGAACATTTTCAAAGTCACACCATATGTAGTGAGGGTGCCTTATATTTGAAGCTTTAGGAGTTTATTTTTGCTCCTCTTTTCATTTGATGCATTTTTGCAAACTTTCTTTCACTTTTCATTTCATTGAACTCAAATTGATTTCTTTTTGTGCCCATTCCCTTTGATGACAAAAATATGGTAGAACATGGATGATGGATGGATGCATGGTTTCAAGGGTCACCTTGGAATAAACGGTAGCCAGGGAGTTATCACACCACAAGGTACTCTTGACTAGGCCTTAATCCATGAGTCAAAGGATACTAGCATGACGCATCCTAGGGTGTTTTACAAGTATTCTAACAAGCAAAGTCTTAATAAGAAAAAGCATCTACTAGGGCCTATATACACTTGTCAAGCTTCCCAAGTAGACGGTTTCACAAAATTTTTCTAGCATGCAAACTACATGTCATGATGCAACTAACATATAAACCTCCTAATGCAAATGGTTCTACCAACTAATATGCCATATAAACTAAATGCAAGTCCTAAGTTCACATTGTTATACCGCATCAATCAAAATAAAGCTACATAGTCATTAACATAAACAGGAAGAAGGAGATTGAAAAGATCATACCATGCGGTCTTCTATATCCTCATGTCTCGGATGTGGCATAGTCGATCAATGTGAAAAAGGATAGAACAAACATAATATATACAAGCAATATATACAAGGCTACACTACAAAGGAAATGAACTTGTTTTTGGATTTTTAAATTTTTCAAATTTTTATGGTATTTGATTTTATGAAATTAAAGAACATATTTTTGGGATTTTTCGAAATTTTTCAATTTTTATGCATTTTTGGAATATAAATTCCCATCCCCCACTTTATTTTGGACATTGTCCTCAATGTACATGTAGGAGTAGAAATGAAAAAAAATACATGTTTTTGGTTTTTTTTTTTGAAATAAAGTACAAATGCAATGCAATGATATGATATGATATGAATGCATGCTCTAACTAAATACAATTCTATATGACATATATAACAAATGAATGCAATCTAAGCTATACTATATGATGCATGTTTTCTAGTAAACTATGGTCACCTAGGATCAAACCTCCCCAAACCGATTTAAACACTATTTCTAGTGTAGAAATGAATAGGTTTGGCCATTAGTAACTATGTATGAATTCTAGTCTATATGCAACTATCTACATGAATCATGTGAGATATATTACAATGCAAACTAATTTAAATGAACTAACTAATGTAAATGCAATATGAAATATAATACAAATTCAAGCTAAATGTAATGTATATACAAGAGAGAGAGAGAGAGAGAGAGAGAGAGAGAGAGAGAGAGAGAGAGATGGGTATCATACAAATGGAGGTGGTGAGGTAGGCCTCTTTCACTCGTCATCCTCCTCATCTTGGTAGCCATATTGGTGAGAGCTCCTGGCTTGGTCATACCCTCTTGGTTGGCCCCAATACCCTCCTTGGTCAAATTCTCCTCCTTGACCCGAGTACCCTCCACCTTGGCGATCCCAAGCTTGGTTCCCTTGATTAGGGAACAAGTGCTCCGGTTGAGCCCATGAGGGCTTAGGACCGTTGGGGTCAACATACCCTTGTTGAGCCATATTATAGTATTGGGGGTAAAGGGCTAAGTAGTTGTCGACCCTCCCTTCATGTACCCCGAGGTCCACTCTATTCATGAGTGCCATCAAATCATTAATACCCGGGGTGTTGGGGATTTCCGGATCAAATTTGGTATGAGGGATAAGGTATGGTGGGATAGGCACATAGGAAGGTGGGCGAATAGGTCTTGCCGGTCCCCCATGAGTTATTTGGCGGTGTGGCTCTTCCCTTTGATGGGGATTGTCTAGAATTTGGATATCAAGGAGGTAGCTTGGTGGAGGCGAGTATGGGCTCAATCTTGGGTCAATGCCCGGTATCTTCTAACCTTCTACGATGATTGGAGTGCATCCTTTGGTGTACCACTCTACACTCCCGTCTTGAGTGTAATTACACCACCGGTGATGAGTAAAGATGGTGTGCTCATCAATCAAAGTCCTCCCCTCAAGAGGAGTATAGATCCCCCGGGAGTTGAACCCGGGGCAAAGATAGTTGGCCAAAATAGTAATTAGACCTCCCATTACGAAGGTCTTGAGTTGAGTGGTTCCTTGAGCAAAGTCATTGAACCTAGTAAGTATCTCAAGGGGCGTATTGAAATTGTAGCGCCTCGTCCCCCGAACATTCAAATAGGACTCGAGAAAAGTTAAATCAATGAGAGTACACCTATCTTGTTCGTACCTCCCATTGATGGTACCGGCTACAAAGCGCTCGGTGATTCGGATCACCGGATGTTGGATGGCGAAAGTGTAGCATTGCTTTAAACCGGTAAAATTCCTCCCGGAAATAGCCCTCCAAAGTAGGTCCACATCAAAATTATCAGGTTTATCGGTATAGTTGGTGGGTACTTCAAGACTGAAAATGTAGGCAAATTCATCAAGTGAAAGATGATGGTCTAGGTTGCACAACCTAAACTCCATGCCCACGGTTGTACGGGTATTCGTCACAATGCGAAGGCTACTAAAAAATTCAAGGGTGAGACTAAGGTACGTCTCCTAAAAGTTTTCCAATCCCAAGGCCATTAAAGAACATCTCGGTAGGGTACCTTATCTTAAGGATTTCCAACACCCTAGTATCTATGAATTGAGTGGGTTCATAGTTTTTACCTAGCAATTTGACAAAGTTCTTGCGGTGGTCATCGGATTCAGTGGGTTCATAGTTCTTACCTAGCAATTTGACAAATTCAAGGGTGAGACTAAGGTACGTCTCCTCATGGGCATGTAAAAGTTTTCCAATCCCAAGGCCATTAAAGAACATCTCGGTAGGGTACCTTATCTTAAGGATTTCCAACACCCTAGTATCTATGAATTGAGTGGGTTTATAGTTCTTACCTAGCAATTTGACAAAGTTCTTGCGGTGGTCATCGGATTCAAAAAGCACCTCTTGGAAGTACTCAAGTTGTTCGATCCCTCCTCTCATTAAGGGACGAAAGTTCCTTTGTGGCACTATCTCTCGCGGAGTTGAGGAGGATGATCCCTTGCGCTTTCTTCCGGTAGATTCAACCAACTTCTTGGCCTTGCCTTTGAGGTTCATCATTTTGGAATTGAGGAAATGGGGGTTTTGTTGGCTTTTGATGTGAGGGGAGTGTTGTTGAGGAAGGGGATGAGTGTTTTTAGGGTTTGATAAGGTGAGGAAATGAGGGAGAAAGGGGGTGATTTTATAGAAGAAGGGGGAATCCGGGCGGATAAGGGTGGGTCTTGTCGGGTTTATCCGAGAAAAAAGGGACAATCCGGGCGGATTTTCCTCGGGACGGGCGGCTTCTCCAAATAGAAGACGGGCGTCTTCCTCCGAATCCGGGCGGATTCTAATACAGGGATTTTTCCAAGTTGAGAGCAGGAAAAAGACGGGCATCTTCAGATTTGGGACGGGCGTCTTAGTCGGGACGAGCGGATTTTCAGAAATCCGCTCGGATTTCCTAGCAGCTCAAAAATTTGCTTTGGATGACATACGGGACGGGCGTCCCGTGAAGAATATGGGCGTCTTTTCTCAGGACGGGCGTCTTGGGTTGAATCCGCCCGTCTTCTGAGACAGCGTCATCCAGTCTTCTGACGTGGGTCCTGGACGGGCGTCCAGGGCTCGGGACGGGCGTCTTCAGCTCCCTTTCTTCTTTTTCTTTCTTTTCCTTGCAATATCATACCCTTTCACCGATATGTTATTCCTCCTTATCTTTTTCTGAAATTTGCTCAATAAAAATGTAAGATGACTCTCTCTCTCACCACTCTCATGCAAGAAATCAAATGCAAATGCAATAATGTACAATATTATACAAAGCAAAAATGTAAGATGACTCTCTCTCTCACTATTGCGGTATCTCGACGGGCAAGAAGAGTGCCAGCTAGAAATCTATATGTGAGCCTAATGATAGGATTTTGAATGTGAAAAGCCAAGCATTCCTTGATGTAGGAAAAATCCTGACCCGTCATTGCTCTCCAAAGGGGTGCCACACTATACTTTCTTGGTTTTGATGTTCCGGTAGGCGAAACATCTAACCCAAGTACACTAGCGAATTCAACAAGGGTCATCATCCTAGTGGTGTTTTCCAATCTAAAATCCACACATATGGTCTTGTTCAAGGTAGTAATTTTCAAGAAGCTCAAGAATTCAAGAACTAAAGATCGATAGGTACGCTCATGCATGTGAAATACGGTTGAAAGACCAAACAATTCAAAGAGAGCTTCGGTTTGATAAAAGATTCCAAGTTTCCTCAAAGTCTTATGGCACATAAATTTGGTGGGTATAATGTTCTTACCAAGAAGACGATGGAAAACAGGCATTTGAACATCATTGACAAACTCTATGTTGGAAAACTCATCAAGTTTTGTAAGATCAACTATCTCTTCATGCTCCATCCTCAAAGTATTAAGGTGAGAAGTAGATGAGCTCCCCCTTACTCTTGGTCTTCTTCTCTCTATTTGTAATGATCCTCTTGGCCCCATTCTTGAATGTAGATCTAGAATTGGACTTGTTGAAATATGGAGATGCTCCTTGTGATTTAGATCTTGTTTTGAAACCCTATATTTTTAGGGGTTTTTGTTTTTGAGTGGTAAATGAGTGCTTGAGATATGATTTGAGTTATATGAGAGAGGGTTTTATGTTTTAAAGTAGAAGGAAGGATGAGGTGTCACGAAATGTGTGGTGGGAAGGGATTTTAATTGGCGAGAAAATAGAAGAAAAGGACGGTAGGGAGACGAGCGGCTCGAGCATGAGACGCTCGGATCACAACTCCTGGAGACGAGCGGATTCTTCACGGGACGCTCGGATCTTCAGTCAGACAAAATTGCCAAATTTCAGAGTTGCCAGGACGAGCGGATTCTCGTTGGGATGAGCGTATTTCTGCACGGAGACGAGCGGATCCTTCTGTCAGGAAGAAATCCAAGATATTGATACAATCAGGATGAGCGGATCCTTGGTAAGACGATCGTCTTGACTGAGACGAGCGGATTATGTATGGAGACGCTCGGATCTTCAGTCAGACCAAAATAATTACTTCCCAGCTCTCTCAAGTCGAGCATCTTTTTCCCAGGACGCTCGGATCTTCGTCTAGGATGAGCGGATTCCTTACAGGACGCTCGGATTGATCCTGTTTCTTCTTCATTCCTCATTTTGTGAAAGTGTTTCCCCACACTTGAATTTCTAAATCCTTCATTTATCAAAAAGGGTTAGTGACCCTCCCTCACTTACTCTCATGTCAAAAATCATGCTTGTGATGAAAATGCAATAAAGTTAAAGATACAAGTAAGAAGAGTTAGTATATTTACAAGTGGTGGTTTGGAGAGGACTCCACCAAACTCTCTCTTTGATGATCTTCTCATGGAGGTGGAGGCCCGAGGTAGGTGACCTCGACCTCTCCAATGAATGCTCCTTCATAGTACGGTTTCAATATTTGGCCATTGACTTTAAATTTGCTCCCATCTTCCGACCTTACCTCGAAATCTCCATATTTTCCTACTTCGGTGAACACATAGGGACCCATCCATCTAGAGTTCAATTTCCCGGGAAAGAGTCGGTATCGGGAGTTGAAAAGAAGGACTTTATCCCCCTTGTGAAAGGCCTTTTGCTTGATTCTCTTGTCATGAAGCAACTTCGTCCTCTCCTTGTAGATTTTGGCATTCTCATAAGATTGTAGTCGGAATTCCTCCAAATCTTGGATTTACACCATCCTCTTTTGCCCACTTATTTTGAGATCAAGGTTGAGAGCTTTGATTGCCCAAAAAACTTTGTATTCTAGCTCGATTGGCAAGTGGCATGCTTTCTCATAGACAAGTTTGTAAGGGGAGGCTCCTATGGGAGTCTTATAAGCCGTCTTATAAGCCCAAAGAGCGTCATCAAGCTTCATGCTCCAATCCTTACGAGTCTTGTTAACAACCTTCTCAAGAATTTGCTTGATCTCTCTATTTGAAACTTCAGCTTGACCGCTTGTTTGAGGATGATATCCCAAGCCGGTTCTATGTTGAACACCATATTTGGTCAAAAGGGATGTGAGCTTCTTTTCATGAAAGTGTGTCCCCCCCATCACTTATGATTGCTCTAGGGACTCCGAACCTTAGGAAGATTATTTTCTTGAAGAGTTAAGCGACCGTTTTGGCATCATCGGTTGGGGTAGCAATCGCCTCTACCCATTTTGAAACATAGTCAACGGCCACAAGGATGTATTTGTTTCTCTTAGATGTCACAAACGGTCCTTGGTAGTCGATACCCCAAACATCGAAGATTTACACTTCCACTATTCCCCTCTGCGGCATCTCGTTCCTCCAAAAAATATTTCCCGTTTTTTGACAAGCATCACAATGGAGAATGAATTCCCTAGCATCTTGGAACATGGTAGGCCAAAAGAAACCCGATTGAAGGATTTTAGCAATAGTCCTTCGTGCTCCGTGATGTCCACCATAAGGTGATGAATGACATCCTTCCAAAACAACATGAATCTCCCATTGGGGTATACACCTCCGGTAAAGTCCATCACTACACTCTTTGTAAAAATTGGGGTCATCCCAAAAGTATCTCTTTACCTCGAACAAGAATCTCTTCCTTTGGTTGTAGCTCAAATTTTGAAGAAGAACTCCTCCAACAATATAATTGGCATAGTCGGCGAACCATGGGGAAGTATGCCTCTCAAGTTGTGAATGAATGGCCATCAAAATGTCATCGGGGAAAGAGTCATTGATCGGTGTCTCTCCCTCTTCATCATGAAATCGGATTCTCGACAAGTGATCCGCTACCACATTCTCGGCCCCCTTCTTATCTCTTATTTCTAAGTCAAACTCTTGGAGTAGCAAAATCCATCTCAACAATCTTGGTTTTGCTTCTTTCTTTATCAAGAGATGTCGAAGAGCACGGTGATTCGAGAAAATGATCACTTTTGATCCAAGCAAATAGGAACGAAATTTGTCTAATGCATAGACAATGGCAAGGAGTTCCTTCTCGGTAGTATCATAACTCACTTGGGAGGAATCAAGAGACTTGCTTATATAATAGATAGCATGCAAATCCCTTCCTATCCGTTGGCCAAGAACCGCTCCAATGGCGTAGTTACTCGCATCGCAAATGATCTCGAATGGTAGTTCCCAATTTGGTGGTTGGATGATTGGTGCCGAGATTAGTGCTTCCATAATTCTATTAAAGGCTTCAACAGACTCATTAGTAAAGTGGAATTGGGCATCTTTAAGTAAGATTTAAGTGAGGGGTTTCGCGATTTTTGAGAAATCTTTTATAAAACGGCGATAGAAACCCGCGTGACCGAGAAAACTTCTCACCCCCTCTAACATTCACGGGAGGTGGGAGTTTCTCTATCACCTCAACCTTAGCTTTATCGACTTCGATGCCCTTTTCCGAGATTAAATGTCCCAAAACAATACCTTTATTGACCATAAAGTGACACTTTTCCCAATTCAAAACGAGACTAACATCTTCACATTTTTGCAATACAAGAGAATGGTTATGCAAGCAAGGGTCAAAGTCTTTTCCATAAATGCTAAAATCATCCATAAAAACTTCCATTATGGTTTCTAGATAGTCGGAGAAGACACTCATCATGCATCTTTGGAAAGTAGCGGGGGCATTACATAAGCCAAAAGGAATTCTCCTATATGCAAAAGTACCGTAAGGGCATGTGAAGGTGGTCTTATGTTGGTCATCTGGGTGTATTGGGATTTAGAAGAATCTCGAGTACCCGTCAAGATAGCAAAAGAACTTGTTAGAGGCTAACCTCTCAAGCATTGGGTCAATGAATGGTAAGGGAAAATGATCCTTTCTTGTTGCGGAATTCAATTTTCGATAGTCAATGCACATACGACAACCGGTGATCTTCCTTGTGGGTATTAGCTCATTCTTATCATTTGTTACCACCGTGGTGCCTCCTTTCTTAGGCACCACTTGAACGGGGCTAACCCACAAAGAATCCGATATAGGATATATGATTCCCGCATCAAGTAATTTCATAACCTCCGCTTTTACAACTTCTTGCATATGGGGGTTTAATCTCCTTTGAGATTGGATGGTGTGTCTATGGTCTTCTTCTAGATGAATTCTATGCATGCAAAAATTGGGACTTATCCCCTTAAGATCATCTAGACTATAACCTATAGTCTTTTTATTTTGTTTCAACACATCAAGCAATCTTCCCAATTGGTTCTCATCAAGTTTGTCATTAACAATTACGAGTTCAGTCTTAGACTCATCAAGGTAAGCATATTTCAAATTTGGGGGAAGGGGTTTTAAAGTTGGAACTTGTACCTCACTTTCTTCCATTGGAGATTCATTTAGGACTTGCTCCATTTCCATTAGACATTCCATTCTCATGGCCTATTTAACTTGTTCTTCGAGCTCACTAATCTCATCATACTCAAATTCCATGACAAATTCTTCTAGCTCCTCGGCTTATATGATATAATCTTCGGTTGCTTGTTCTTCTTCTATAGGTTGATATGATTCCACAAGAATGTTATCTACTAATACAGATTGCTCATGAGTAAGTTCTTTGTTGGCTAGAGCGGCCTCAAGAAAATCTACTTCTAATTCCCAATGCATATTTTTGGCATCGCTTGCTTCTAAGGCTTCCAATGCTTGCATGGGGTCTTTGAAGAAAGGTACACTCAAGTGGTCCTCGACAAAACAATCTATAATATCCATCTTGCAAAATGCACTAAGAGAAAAAGATGAGAAGTACCTTGAGGATTTTTACTTCCCCAAGGCAAGGAAAGACACAACTAAAAACAATCAAAGAAAATCAAATTAAGTTAACACCGTCCCCGACAACGGCGCCATTTTTGGTTCAGCGGTTTTGTACTTATCCTCAAAAGTTACCTTGACCAAAACAATATTTATAACTTCACAAACTATTCTACTCTTAGTAAAGAGGTAATTAAAGGTCGGATCCCAAGGGATGGGTATTGATGTAGGATTTTCAATTGCAAATGGTTGTGTCTAAGGGTGTCACAATTTGGGTTGAGATAGGAGATCAACTAAACTAAACTAAACAACAAAGTAAATAAAGTAATGAAATTATAAGCAAGGTGATTAAAATGAGATGTAAACAATTGATTAAAAGTACTAGAGTGTCATGGGTTCATAGGGGATTCATGGGATTTGATCATACAAACATGTTTCCTACTAGATGGAAGCAATTATTGTTGTGATGGGATCGAGTTAGTGTATATCTTACAATCCCTAAGAAGGTTTGGGTCCCGGAGCCGAATCGATTAGATTGTACAACACCTACAAGTCGACTTAATCCTTCTTATCCAACTATATGCATGGTCTAATAAGACTCGAGTTGGTTTATATCTTACAAGTCTCATTGAAAAGGTAAGTGATGGGTAAAAAATGCAAGGATTCATAGGCTCGCATTTCATCAAACATAACATGTGCATAAGTTGGAATCACAACAAGCAAGCAAATTAATTATGAAAACATATTAGATTAAGCATGAATCAATCCCCATGTTGGTTTCCCCTAATTCCCCATTAACCCTAGTTAAGGAAAATACTCACTCATTATCAAGTTTAACATGCTAACAAGGTTGTCAATCATACTAGCAAGACAAAACATGATGAACAAATGAAGATGATTAACAATAATTAAAATGGATTAAGAGAGAATTATACCTATAAAGATGATTCCAAATAACAAAGCAAAGAATAATAGAAGTACTTGATGATTGATGAAAGGTTGTCAATCCTCCAAATAAACCCAAATAATCTTCTAGTTACCCAAAATAAATGATAAACAATAGAGAAATTAAGGAAAGATTAAGAAATGAGATTTGTATGTTTGCTAAATTAAGGGTTGATTACAAGATTAAGAGAGTATTAAGATGAGATAAAAGAGTATTAAGACTTGATTAAGATAAGATGCTAATCTAGGTAGTACAATGGGGTATTTATACTAGAGATTAGGTACAAAAATTGGGGTTACTAAGGGCTTAAATGACTATTAAGACCCTTAAGAAAAGTTGAGGAAGTGCTCCTCTCCAAGGAGATGTTCATCTCCGTTTTACTAGTCCCAAGGAAATACGCTCGTCCCGAGCGTCTAGGCAGTAGGCACGGTGGAGTCTGCAAGGGAATTCAAGCGGATCAGGGAGAGACGCTCGGATTGGTTGGCCTCAAAACGAGCGTCTTGGCATCGGGACGCTCGGATTCTGGGCAGGGAGACGCTCGGATTGGCAGGGAGCCGCTCGGATCCTGGGTCGGGCACTTTTCTTCTCTTCTTTCATCAACAATCCTCGGGGATCTTGTTGAGGATGCAGGGATCCTTTCATCATTGCCCAGTCTACTTTGTTATCTACATAGGCCTTCTAGTATCGTCTTCCCTTTGATGCTTGGTCATTGAATTCGATCAATTTAGCTCCATTTTTCCATGAAAATGCAAGGTTTGCACTCCTTTCCTACCAAGGGAACAGAACCTCAAAGAATATGCAAAACGGGAAACTAAAGAAAGTAAATGACCCAATTATGCACTAAAAAGCATAGGAACGAGGCTAATTTGGGGACTAAATATGCTCAAATATGAGTCACATCACGTAGACTATTCGGGGGCATTTGTAGCTAGATGCCACGTAAATAACACAGAAATGCGTGTAAAAATGAAGTGAAAACTTTATATAAAACACACGCATCATCAACCACCACCACCCTAACCACCAACCACCATCGGTTCCTCCTCCTGCCGACACCAGAAACCCCCAGCCACCCACACACAACGCCAACCAAGGCAGCAACCACGACAACAATAACAAACAACAACCCGACAAAGCCCAACCCGTGTACCCTTCTTTACCCCCTCTTTCCCGCCACCACAGCCGTCCTAACCACCTCCCATGACCACCATTGCACCCTCTTCACTTCCCACGAAACAAAGCCCCAAAGTTTAGCCCAGGTCAGCCACATATTGGTGGTCAAACTCCCGTCTTAAGACGGTCGCGTAACACAACAACAACAACCAATAAATACTCGGTCAAACCCATAATTGGGTGGTCAACAGGGTCAATGGGTGGTCAACGGCGGTCTATGGCGCGTCAAGGTCGAGGCGGGTTAAATAAAATAATATATAAGCTAATGAGACGGTCTTACCTTACGAACTCGAGGCGGAGGGACGGAATCTCCACTTTGTCTTCCTTTTCCTCTCTTCCTCTCATCTCTCATGTTTGTGGATTTTCTGGGACTACAAAAAGATAAGGGTGGGGTGGATAAGGTAGGGTATATATAAGGTGTGGTGAGTATAGTATACGTATATTATACATGTATCGTATTACATATTATTATTATCGTTGCAACTTATTATTATTATTATTATTATTATTATTATTATTATTATTATTATTATTATTATTATTATTATTATTATTATTATTATTATTATTATTATTATTATTATTATTATTATTTTATTATTATTATTATATTTGAAAGATCATAGATCCATATTAGACTCTCTAATAAAATAAATTTATCTCATAAATTGTTGTTTATGTGATCTATGTAACATGCATGCTAATATGAAAGCATAAAAACAAAGTATAAGGAAAAACAATTTCCTTACATTGAATATGAGGTAAAATGGGCACAAATTAGTTCTCCTTACTAATTTGTTCTTGAGCTAAAATGATGTGGATGATCCTCCTTGAAAAACCTTCAAATAGAAAGTCTCCTCCAAGTAGCACCCAAGAACTACCCAACAATATTAATAAGTATGAACTAGTAACTTATTAATATGTGCCCTTGATAATAATACTAGTAATATTACTAACTATTCTTAGTAATAATTGTATACTAGAGAAATGTTGTAGAGAGATGGAAGAGGTTTTTGTTCACATGCAAAATGAATGATTTTTGTGTAAGTGAGGTGGAGTGAACAAATGACCAAATATATGGAGTGTAGAATTGGGAAAGGAAGTGGCGGGTGGGTTGGTGCTCTAGTGGACAATTTTTGTTTTATATTTTTATCTTACATCACATGCAAAATGTAGTATAAGACATATATTATGGTAGTATACAAAATAAGGTAAAAATGATTATGTGAGTAATCATCCATTACACTTATTTTACACGGTCCACATGACCATATACGGGTCCATGTTGGTTTTTATATTTGTCGCACAAATCCGTGTAATTTTCATTTTAAACATCGTATCATGTTTAAATGCTTCCATAATAAATTATCAATTCACTCCGTAAATATACGTGTACCACTACACATATTATTTACGTACTAATATTAATCACATTAATCAATTAGTACAATTTTAGTAAATTAACAGTTAATTAACTAAAACCCGTTTCCCAAAACTTATTATTTAATTATCGCATAATTAAATAATAACTGCCGCTTCTCGAGTTCGCAACTCGAAATCTCTCTAATAATAATCGACTAACCTCTTAGTCTATAAATCAAGGGACTAAATGAATTGTATCTCATACAATTAATTAGTTATCAATTGGGGTTCGTTCCTTTAGGTGTGACCGAAAGGGGTCAGTTGATCACCTCCGTCTCACGACAATAACGTCAAACTCTAGTCAGCCAACCGTTATCGATTTACGTTAATCAACTGACGAGGATCAAATAATTAAATATCTGATGATATTCTATTAATGAGATTTATTATGTTAACGCACTATTGTGGAGGACACTAACTCCAACAATCTCCCACTTGTCCGACACAAGGTGTGCGCTACCAATTCTCTTGTCCGTTTTAATCTCCCACTCAATGCAAGGTGTCTTTCAGGTCGCACTTGCACATAAACACATCGCGAGTGGTTTTCTCGATCGGGAGTGTGACTACCTGACCGGAAAAATCTCTCACAGATTACTTCCGAGCGTGGCCACGCATTTGTAGTCATTAACTCCTTGAGTGGCCTTGAGATATAGTTACCCAACGTGGGTGGACAATTTCTGTATGCCCTATCTATCCAATTGCACAATACAGCTCACCATGACCTAGTAAATGCCCTTTTGGCCTCCTTTCACTAAGCACGACCTAGACAAAAACCAAGGTCACTCGAAACCGCACCGCTCGATAATAGTCTCCAATCAAAAGAATCGACTCATTAGAACATCTTAGAGATCCCCGCCATGACCAGGCTTCTATAATAGAACTTAGGGACTCTCTAAATGGTCACTATCCCAAGAAAGTGTCACACACTCCGCCTATGTAATCGACCAGTCATCACATATGACCTTATGGTGTTGAACAACCATCAATCGACTCACAATCTAGTCACTCCGAGACGTCACCTCATTAAGTGACTAGGGACAAAATACAATGTTCATCTTATTCACTTGAATAGTGTTCAACATTGTCTCCACAACTTATTCAGATAAACAAGGTATTAAAATTTAGTCACACTAAATAAAGATTCATAAAAGAATGAATACGAAAACAACGAATGTGATTATCATATATATAATAAAAGATACACTATCCAATTATTACATATCCATAATCTAAAGAAAATCTGGTACTCGTCTCAATCCCATAGAGACGACATGACCATCATGCTTTGTAACACCCCGTATTTTATTAAGTTGGATAAAATTCTTTTAATTGCTATTTTGAATTTAATTACATCATTTAACGATTTATATATATATGCTTAGCTAATTAATTAATTTCATCATAATTCGATACGTTAATTTTAATAATCATTAATAAGTTTATTTAAAGTTAGTTCGAGTTTATTGAAGTTAGTTCGAGTTTATTTATTTAATAATTTCCGTTTTTTTACGAGTCCTTATGAAAGTTGTTTTAAGTGAACCCGAGATGGATTTTGGGAACAAAACCGTCCAATTAGCTATTTTGAGCTTATTTCACTAAATTAGCAATTTTTATTAATATCCGTTAGTTTCGTAAAAATCGCTAATAATTCCGTTTCAAGCCGATTTCTTATTATTTCCGTTAACTATCTGAGTTTATTTTATTTTTCATTCTTTAAACTTATTTATTATTGATTCCATTTCATTTATGAGACTCTTTCTTAAACCGGTTAAATTTAACTCGAAACGGTTTTAATAACTATCGAAGTTTCTTAACGACGAAGAAACGTACGTATAATAAATAAATAGTCATGGCAGTCGTCGCCTCATTTTTGATTTCCCACGTCTCTTTCTTGTTTTCCTCTTCTTCGCCCTTCTTTTTCCTTCATCATCATTACTTCTTCAATTTTTGTCTATCATCCGTCCTGGTGCTCCGTTTGTCATCCGTTTTCAACAGTTTTCATTCCACAGTGGTCCTCTTATCGTTTCCGTCAATCCGTTGTAAGTAAAATTCATTTTCGTCATGTATTTTTACAAACCCATTTATATTTTCAGCTTTATTTATTATAAGACGGTTGTATGCACTAAAATAGACGGTCTGGTAGAAGATTAAAAAGGTAACGATAACGGATTACTCGATATTACTTGTAAAATATGTTTATTTCGAATGTCTTTGGTTAGTCTCTGTTTTATAATTGAGACGGTGTATAATTATATATAGGGATCCTTATGGATGTTAATTAGTCAGTTGTATAGTTGAGACGGTGTATACTGATATGTGGAGATGATTGAGACGGTGTATACTGACCTCTAGGGATCATTTGGGAAGCTAACTAGTAAGTGGTATATTTAAGACGGTGTATGCTGACATGTATGGATTGTTTTGGGTGATAATTGGTGTGTTTTATAGTTGAGACGGTGTATACTGACATGTAGGGATTGTTTTGGATTGATTTGGACTCTGTGTTGGGGCGATTTTTGTAGTCTTTAGGGACTGTTTTTGAGTTGCTTTATACTTGTGGATTTTCGCTCTAAAACCGTTTTAAATGCTGACTTAGTTGGCTCAGCTAGGACTGTTTTTAGGCGCGAGAATGGAGTCTTAAGGAGACGATTGGTACTCTGTTTTGGGCAGGGACGAGAGCTGTCATCGTGGGTTTTCACTTTGCATTTGAGGACTGGAGTTGGGGTCGAACTTAGGCATCTTTTGGGTTCTGTTTTGGACTGATTTTTGGGTCAGGTTATGAAGTAGTTTGTGTGAAGGGTCTGAGTTGGCTCACTAAATGAGGGTGTCACATGCTTGGCCTTTGATAAAGGCTTGGTTAAAGGATCAGCAATGTTGTCATCTGTCCCAACCTTACAAATGTCAATTTCCTTCCTTTCCACATAATCTCTAATTACATGGTATTTCCTTTCAATGTGTCTAGATTTGTTACTAGACTTAGGCTCTTTGGCTTGAAAAATAGCTCCACTGTTATCACAATATAGAGTGATAGGATCTTTGGCGGAATGGACTACTCCTAGCCCCTCCATGAATTGCCTAATCCAAACAGCTTCCTTGGCGCCTCGAGGGCGCCGCAAGGTACTCAACCTCTGTTGTAGAATCCGCAGTAACACTTTGCTTGAAGCTCTTCCAAAAACAAAGACCTCCATTTAGCATAAACACGTAGCCGGATTGGGATTTCATGTCATCCCGATCGGTTTGGAAACTTGCGTCCGTATAACCTCTTACACACAACTCAGTTTCTCCTCCAAACACTAAGAACGAATCCTTAGTTCTTCTCAAGTACTTAAGGATGTTCTTTACGGCTATCCAGTGACTCTCACCAGGCTTGGCTTGATACTGACTTGTCATGCTCAAGGCATACGCAACGTCGGGACGAGTGCAAATCATAGCATACATGATAGACCCAACAGCGGAAGCATAAGGGACGGTCTTCATGTGTTTAATTTCCTTAGGGGTAGAGGGAGACTGTGACTTGCTCAAAGTAATCCCTTGGCCCATAGGTAGAAATCCTCTCTTGGAGTCTTTCATATTGAACCGGTCAAGAACTTTGTCAATATAAGCTTCTTGACTCAATGTTAGTATCCTCTTGGACCTATCCCTATAGATCCGGATACCTAAGATTCGTTGTGCCTCTCCCAAGTCCTTCATTTGGAAGTGTTTCCCTAGCCACTCCTTAACTAAGAAGTGAGCGGCTGAATATCATTCCCAATGAGCAATATGTCATCCACATATAGGACAAGGAATGCAACCTTACTCCCACTAAACTTCATGTATAAACACGGTTCTTCCACACTTCTAGTGAAACCGTATTGTTTAATGACATGATCAAAGCGATGATTCCAACTCCTAGATGCTTGCTTAAGACCATAAATGGACTTCTTGAGCTTACACACCTTCTTAGGGTTAGATGTATCCACAAAACCTTCGGGTTGTATCATGTACACCTCTTCTTCTAGAATCCCATTCAAGAAGGCGGTTTTGACATCCATTTGCCATATCTCATAATCATGAAATGCGGCAACCGCTAAGATTATCCTAATGGACCTTAGCATAGCGACTGGAGCAAAGGTTTCGTCATAGTGTAAACCATGAACTTGGGTGAAACCTTTTGCCACCAATCTAGCTTTGTAAACATCCACATGTTTATCCACGCCGAGTTTAATTTTGAATATCCATTTACACTCGAAGAGGTCGCACTCCCTCGTAAAATCCACCAAGTCCCATACTTGGTTCTCGTACATGGAATCCATCTCGGACCGCATGGCTTCTAGCCAAAGCGAGGAGTCGGGACTAGACATGGCCGATTTGTAGGTAGTGGGTTCATTACTCTCAAGAAGTAATAAAACACCATCCTCTTCGATGTTACCAAGGTAGCGATCAGGTGGATTAGAAATCCTACTTGACTTTCTAGGAATAATTACCGTTTCAGAGGAAGAGGGAATGCTTTCCTCCACGTTCTCCTCTACCTCATTCTCGGTTTGTGGCTCTCGAACTTCTTCAAGTTCAAATTTTCTCCCACTCTGTCTCCCAGAAATAAATTCCTTTTCTAGGAAGACAGCATCACGAGCCACAAACACTTTGTTCTCGTGTTTATTTTAGAAGTAATAACCACGTGTTTCCCTTGGATATCCTACAAAAAGACATTTGTCGAACACTGGGTGCAAGCTTATTGTCGGACTTGATCTTAACGTACGCTTCGCAACCCCAAATACGCATGAATGACAAATGAGGGACTTTCCCTGTCCATATCTCATATGGAGTCTTATCGGCCGCTTTAGTCGGGCTTCGATTTAGTGAAAATACTGCAGACAAGAGTGCAAAACCCCAAAATGAACTAGGAAGCTAGTTAGACTCATCATTGACCGAACCATATCAAGTAAAGTTCGGTTTCTCCTTTCGGCTACACCATTTAGTTGCGGTGTGCCAGGAGGAGTCCATTGTGATACTATACCACAATCTTTTAGGTGTGAATCAAATTCAATATTTAGATACTCACCACCACGGTCGGACCGTAGAGTCTTTATCCTTTTATCCAATTGGTTCTCTACTTCTTTTTGAAACTCTTTGAACTTGTCAAAGGCTTCACTCTTGTTCTTCATTAAGTAGACATACCCATATCTACTTAAGTCATCAGTAAAAGTAATGAAGTAGTGAAAACCTCCTCTAGCGGTGATGGTTAATGGTCCACACACATCCGTGTGTATGAGAGCCAAAACCTCACTAGCTCGTGTCCCTTTTCCCGCAAAAGGTGCATGAGTCATCTTGCCTAAAAGGCAAGACTCGCATGTACCATAAGATTCGAAACCAAATGGTTTGAGCACTTTTGATGAAGCAAGTCTCTTAATGCGTCTTTCGTTTATGTGGCCTAAACGACAATGCCAAAGGTAGGATTCGTTTGGATCACCCTTTTTGAGCTTTTTAGTTTCCATATGATAAACGTCATTAACATCATTTAAAACATAAATGCCTCCAATTGAAATGGCCTTGCCATAAACCACATCATTAAAAAAAAAAAGTACAACACTTGTCCTTAATCATAAAACAAAAGCCTTCCGCGTCTAACGCGGAAATGGAGATGATGTTCTTAGTTAAAGTTGGTACAAAATAACACTTATTTAAATACAACTCTAAACCACTAGCTAAAGTGAGCACATAGGTCCCTACGGCAACGGCGGCTACTCTAGCTCCATTGCCCATGCGGAGATCCACATCACCTTTTGCTAGTGCTTGCACGTCCCTTATACCCTGCAAATGGTTACAAAGGTGAGAGCCACATCCGGTATCAAGTACCCAAGTGTAAGTACAAGCATAATTAACGTCTATCACATAGAGAGAGGAAATCATACCAATAGGCGTCACACGCCCTTCCTTGAGATCCTCCAAGTATTTGGGACAACTCCTCCTATAATGCCCCTTCCCATTACAATGGAAACATTCGGCCTCAGAGAGCTTGACACTTTTTGCCTTGGGATTGCCATTCTCAACGGCCTTCCCCTTTCCCTTGTCAATTTTCTTTGACGATTTCTTGAATTGGGACTTTTCTTTTCCCTTTCCTTTCTTGACTCCAAGAGACATGTTCTTTAACTTCATGGTTAAAACATCTCCCTTTTCACTCCCACTTGCCTCCATATCCCTCTCCGCTTGGGTGAGGAGTGCATGAATTTCATGGTAACTCTTATCCATGTCATTCATATTGTAGTTTACCCTAAAGTGGGCAAACTTGGTGGGGAGTGAGTGAAGGATACGATCCACCACAAGAGTCTTAGGAATCTTACACCCTAGACGCTCTAGGATGTCAACATATTCGACCATTTTAAGGACATGGGGACCAACCTTTTGGCCCCTCTCAAGCTTAGCTTCAAAGAAGCGTGCCGCCGCATCGTATTGACGGACTTTTGGTGTTTGTGAAAACATAGTGATCATACGAGTGAATATCTCGTAAGCATTTAAAGAAATGCATGAAAGCTTGAGCTTTGGCGATATTGACCATATCAACACATTCTTGATATCATTCAACATCCTCACATAGTCATCATAGGCGGTCCGCACCGCCGATGAAGCTCTTGCACCGGGCTCGATAGAAGGAGCATCGGTCAAGTAAGTGAGCACATTATCGGACAACGCGGCACTTTTGATGTTGGATTCCCATTCAAGAAAGTTAATACCGTCATCTTTTAAAATACATTTGTCCATTACGGACCTTAGCCATGAATCTTTGCCTAGTGAAGTAGTCGATGGAGTTGATGAAGTTGCCATTGCGAATTAAAATGCTACAACAAAAAGGAAAAATTCACATTCATTGTTTTAAAAATTACTTGTAAAAACATGTTTAGCAAGTTTTAGCATTTATATAATGACCTCCCACTAAATTATATAAATGATTCCAAGACCCAAATATTAAACAAAAATGAGCATCGCTTGGGCGAAACATCCCATAATTGCGTAAATTCGGTAAGTCACGTTGACTAATTCTACCTCTAGAACTCTTGGTCGACAAATTTCCTCAAATTCATCTACTAGCCCCGGAACACAAGACCGTCTTATATCCCGTTGAGTCCAACCAATTTTGGTGTGTGATAACCGCTTACCACCCTACTTACCCAAGGTAAAAAGAGAACACCCCGCTTGGGCGAGCGTGGCTCTAATGAACAAGAGATTCATAGGTGTTACTAATTGGTAAGGCTAATCTCAATTTTAGTTATGTGAGAGATCTTGTCAATTTAGTCATAAATTCCTTATAAGTGAATTAATTCGGTGAATGTAAATGACGTGAATTGACAACCGCAAAAATAAAATAAAATGCATGTGAGTGGCGATTTTGGCATGCGCGAAAATAAAACAAGCAAACATGCAAGCATATGAATAAATCCTAGTATGGCCTCCTAGTTAATAAAAACTAGTCTATTACATTTTGGAAACCAACTCCTTGGTCCCTTGCCTCTTCATTGTGGGATTTGGAACACCTTCAAAAAATAGACTCCGTCTCGTTGTAATCCGTCTTTTGGAAACGCCGGTAAAATAACTATTACAAATGAATTACATAGCTATTCCTATTATACATTAATTAATAAAATAAAAAAAACTATTAATTAATTACAAACCGACGATATGAGATCGTATTTAATTACAAACAAATCGATATTCCCATTCATTTCGGGTAATAACGATTAAAATTAACTAGGCCATACTAGGTACAAAAAGATAAATACTTTAAATAAATGACAATATTTCATTCAACTTAAATAAATATGCTTAAAATGCTGTAAATTATGATGCCAAAATCGCCCTACCTATCATTCATTGGTATCGATCTCGGTTTTGTGGATTTAATCGATTTTTAACATGTAAAAATCAATAATTAACTCTTAAATCTCATTTAAGTCCAAACTAATAGTCCAAACTGTTTTGAACCTCAAAATTAGTCCTCACTAATTTTATGACAAATTATTAGTTTGGTTAGGTGATAATTTGCTAATTAAATCGGTAAAATCATAATATTTAAGTAAAAATCCAAAATAATTGAAAAATTACCCAAACAATTGAAACAAAAATTTTTAGTATTCTGGAACACTCCCAAGAACACCAAAAATTCATAAAAATTGCCCAAACATTTCGGATAAATTTTGTGAAGAAAAAGATCGATATTTATCGGTTTTTAACCACTAAAACCAATAAACATCAAAACAAAGTGAAACCACACATACAAAATTACTTTTGACATTTAAATAATATTCTTAAATGTACATAAATTTATCAAGGGCAGAATCCAAAAATTCGAAATTATGATTAATTAATTGGACTTTTATCGACTTTTTACTCAAAAAATCAATAAACATGCAAAAATTCGAACCAACCTTCAACCTTTTGCATACAATCAGTAGAAAATATGCATGAACTACCATAAAAAAGCCATGCACCGAATCAACATTTAACTAATTTTAGTCAATTTTTCACTAAAATGCGACATTTTGACTCGGTTTTCTACCAAAAATCATTAAAATTAGCAAAATTACTTGACAAATCCCCAAAAAATTCCACAAACCTTTTGAGATCAGTAGGTATGCATGTCCCAAAAATTTCGTGCCAAAACCTCTTCTAACACAATTTTTGAGTTTTTACTAATTATCTCATAATTCATAAAAATGCTTAAAATCAACATGCAAATTACAAGCCTAAGCTCTGATACCACTTGAAAGATCATAGATCCATATTAGACTCTCTAATAAAATAAATTTATCTCATAAATTGTTGTTTATGTGATCTATGTAACATGCATGCTAATATGAAAGCATAAAAACAAAGTATAAGGAAAAACAATTTCCTTACATTGAATATGAGGTAAAATGGGCACAAATTAGTTCTCCTTACTAATTTGTTCTTGAGCTAAAATGATGTGGATGATCCTCCTTGAAAAACCTTCAAATAGAAAGTCTCCTCCAAGTAGCACCCAAGAACTACCCAACAATATTAATAAGTATGAACTAGTAACTTATTAATATGTGCCCTTGATAATAATACTAGTAATATTACTAACTATTCTTAGTAATAATTGTATACTAGAGAAATGTTGTAGAGAGATGGAAGAGGTTTTTGTTCACATGCAAAATGAATGATTTTTGTGTAAGTGAGGTGGAGTGAACAAATGACCAAATATATGGAGTGTAGAATTGGGAAAGGAAGTGGCGGGTGGGTTGGTGCTCTAGTGGACAATTTTTGTTTTATATTTTTATCTTACATCACATGCAAAATGTAGTATAAGACATATATTATGGTAGTATACAAAATAAGGTAAAAATGATTATGTGAGTAATCATCCACACTTATTTTACACGGTCCACATGACCATATACGGGTCCATGTTGGTTTTTATATTTGTCGCACAAATCCGTGTAATTTTCATTTTAAACATCGTATCATGTTTAAATGCTTCCATAATAAATTCGTCCAATTCACTCCGTAAATATACGTGTACCACTACACATATTATTTACGTACTAATATTAATCACATTAATCAATTAGTACAATTTTAGTAAATTAACAGTTAATTAACTAAAACCCGTTTCCCAAAACTTATTATTTAATTATCGCATAATTAAATAATAACTGCCGCTCCTCGAGTTCGCAACTCGAAATCTCTCTAATAATAATCGACTAACCTCTTAGTCTATAAATAAAGGGACTAAATGAATTGTATCTCATACAATTAATTAGTTATCAATTGGGGTTCGTTCCTTTAGGTGTGACCGAAAGGGGTCAGTTGATCACCGCCGTCTCACGACAATAACGTCAAACTCTAGTCAGCCAACCGTTATCGATTTACGTTAATCAACTGACGAGGATCAAATAATTAAATATCTGATGATATTCTATTAATGAGATTTATTATGTTAACGCACTATTGTGGAGGACACTAACTCCAACAATATTACCATCTTATAATTATTATTGTTATTATCATTATTCCGTCTCATACATGATTCGTATAAAATGCAATAAAATATTATTTATATAATTATTAAATACGGAGTATTACAATCTTCCCCCCTTAAAATAAAATTCGTCCCCGAAGTTTCACCTCACTCTTCCCTTTCCGACTATTCCCTCAAATTTCATGTGTACTCTCTTCCCAAGGTTCGGTGTTCAACTCTCACTACTTCCTCACATTCTGTACTTTCTTTTTCCTAAATTTCCGATTTGTTACAGTTACTCCCCCTAAAAGAGAACTTCGTCCCGAAGTTCAACTATCAAGCCTCACGGTGTGCTCTCACACGATTCTTACTAAATTCTACAAATGCCTATGATCCAGGTTCAATACTCTCTCTCACTTATTGTAAATCCGTAATCAAACCTCATATATTTATAATTTCAATGATCTAATCCCCCATCTACAAGCCTCCCAAAAGTCAAGTGTCAGGTCAAACCCACGATTCTAATTTATAATCCCATAACTAACTCTCATTCATGTTGGTTATGTATACATATCTATCACGAGGTATAACTCTATTATTATTACGTATCTATATCGCGTCAAATCTCATAGATTAACATGTACCACATCAATCACGAATATGCGGACTTCATGCAACAATCAATTAATACAAAAATTACTCGTAATGTGACTCAACCATGATCAACATTTCCATTTTCGGACATCCTACCACATATACCTCGTCAAATCCACCACATGATCACACATGTATTTCCTTATCCGTTCTCGTCCATCATCAACACTTCCGCTGATACGGAAGACTATAATACACAATCTTGCAAATGACCACTAGGTGACACATACTTTGCATATTTCATCTTACTTTTGCACAACCAAGTATATCACATCGATTAACACACATCGAACAAGGTTATCACATCATTTATGTCATTAATCCACTCATATAGAATCATCCATTTCCATTTACTTACAAAATGCTACTCCATATAATCAAACGTAAATAATTCACAAAATATCATCTATGTAGGGTCAATCGAGGTCATCCAACACAAGTCAACTAATATTAACCGCGAAATAAGGGTACAGATTCAATATTTGGTCAAATATCAACAAAAACAAGGGTCAAAGCAGTCCACTCGGTCATGTGTAGGAGGCCACTCGGCCGAGAAGGTGACCACTCGGTCGAGTGCATGGTGCACTCGGTCGAGTGTTACCTACGGCATAATGTTTTTATTCTCAACTCGGTTCCAAATTTCCTTATTTCATCGCACAAATACTATTAGATTTCGATTGTGACTAACACACCATCAAATAACCAAAATAAAACAAACTCACGGCCTTATGACCATAATTATAATCCAACTAAAATAAAACATAATACAACATGGTATTTCAAAACTCGTTTCATAAGCATTGCATTCCCCTATACCCGGTGACGACATTACGCTAGCGTCACCAACAAACGCACAGTAGTATGAAACACCATAATCATATTAACACTCATCGCATATACGCAATCACATGGACATGGTGCAATATCACCTATGACCTTAACAACATTTCAACTCAATCAGAATACTACAACAAGCTCACGATGTACACCAAGACGCTTTACTTGACGATTGAGAGGCAACTTTACCAACAACCTCTATACTACCACTCATAGGGTCGGATTCCCACACAACCACTTTCACACATACACACACCTACTCAAATTAAACGGTTAAAAACTATACATGAACGATCAGGTACCTCAACAACATGATTGAATCCTCAAGCATTACATGCCACACCCTTACTCTCATGACCGCGAAAACCCAACTGGATAATACTAAATTCACCATCATATATATCAATCATCAATCAATCATAGTTTTCATGTTATGCTTAACAATACTATTCCTTAATATGCAACTTAACGTGGTTGAGCTACCTGATCAGAACCTGCACCAGGCTTCTGAACAGGTCTCCAAACTTTCATAGGTGGTTTAAGGACTTGCTCGGATGTAGGTTTAGGGCCTTGACTAGTTAGTGGTTTTTTCTTACAATCTCGCTGGTGTGTCCAAAACATCTGCAGCTACCACATATAGAAGGCTTCCACCCATACTCAACCAAAATGCTAACTTCAGCACCTTTCTCATCCTTAAAATAGAGCCTGACGGGGAATTCTTGACCAATTTCAACTTCCATCGGGAGTCTAGCATACCGTAACCTTATCTATTCTTCAGTAGCTGCATCCCTATTAACAAAATTTCCAAGGAGTCCAGCCTATTTCTCAAGACTCAATTTACTCCAAAATTTGAGAGGCAAACCACACAAACGAAGCCAGATAGGTACATGTTTGACTCTCTCATTCATAAGACTACCAGATTAAGTCTAAGGTCAAGGGTTTATTGTCAAACATCGGAAAACCCTGTTACAACACAAAATTTTGACACTCTTTAGTAGGAAATCTCACCATGAACACTCTTAGGGAGGAAGGAAAGCTTATCAAATTTGTATACCCCCATAGTCTATGAACAAATCCCCACAAGAGTTTCCAAGGAGGATTACAACCCAAAACACAACAAATTACAACAGTTTCCCAGTATTCAACCTCTGAAGCTACATCCTCAATAGTAAGTTGTAGTAATTCGTTACTAGGACCGACATCAGAATTCTGAACACTAGGAGATTTAAAATGCATACCTTTCACCAGATTACATTCCCCGGCCTCTTCTTCTTGATTAGAAGATGAATTTGCAACATATTCAACTATCACGTCCATATTAAGCACCGGGATACCAACATTGTCACTCATTTCCTTCGTTTTCTGTGATTCAATCAACTGTGGAACTCCAACAGACTCATGAGAAGATTCCAGCTTATCCATATCTCAATTGAGATCTGAACAATTTGAAAAATAAAGTCTAATTTTTGCTTTAGATCGTAGTTTGTTCTTAGTTTGAGATTTTTGTGATTTTCCTTGCCATTTTGCAAGCTAACCCCCTAAAAAACCTAGAGATAAGCCAGAGGTTTCTCTCTCTAGAAAGCTCATCTTAAGTAATTATCATAAGTAATTTGGCGTTGTTTATTAGATTACACATCTACAACCGTGGCTCAAACCCTTGAATTAATGGGTAGATCACAAAGTGTAGGAGGGTAGTTACGACCTTTAAGGTACCTTAAGGTAATGTGCTTATTTCCACACAAACTATTGAATGAAAAAATCTTTGAGTTATTAGCCAATGAATCCTGCATGATTATAATTTTAGTTTGTATGGATTAAAGAACTCTTATTGTCGATAATATGTTTCTTACGATTAACAATTGTTTGAAGGTGAAATTTTCAATTGGTTGAAACACATTGTACCGGCATATGTGATGAAATTGGTTGTAATATTACTTTTTGCAATGTCGAGATACTTTCGGTTGGATTAGCATGGATATTTTCCTTCAATTAACATAAAAATGAAATGTATTAGCTATCTATAAAATCAAGCTAAGCATTTTTTTTTGTATAAAACAAGTAAAAAGCTATACAAATGGGCTCAACTTCTATTATTTCTCTTTTATTTGTTAACTTCTTTGTTTCTTTGCTTTTATATACCAGGTGAAAGTATAAGAGTTGTAATACCCCAAGAAATATATGGAAAGTATTCCCACATAGAAAGAAAAGGAGATTGTAATACCCGTCCTTTTAGGGACCCGTTGACCAACGTTGACCAACCTTGGGAGCAGCTAATAGCCCTTAATGATGCGTGCCAGAGTTACCTTGTGCCATGATTGCCTTTAGATTTGATGAGTCGTACTCGATAGAGTAGAGGTTACTCGATCGAGTAGCTTGGGTACTCGATCGAGTAGGGGGCACTCGATCGAGTACGTTAGTCACTCGATCGAGTAGCGTCTTTCCAGCGAGGGTTTATAATCGTGTTTTGTTAAAAACCGCAAATCATTTCCTCCTCATTCTTTCAGACCTAGATGTCATCCCTCTCCTTTCCCTTCACCAAATACCTTCTATAGGAGCCTTTGAGGATGCTAGTGCTTTGAGGATGGGTTGCTTGTGTCGGGTAGCGGTCTTAACGCCGTTGTGAGATGTGTAGGTATGTCATCGTCATCATCTTTGTCTATGTTGTTCCTTGTAGGGTTGTTTTGGTAGTAATAGGCTTGTATACTGTTTGTATAGGGATTGTTTACTTGGTTGATGTTGTATGGTCGATCGAGGAATCGCTGCTTTTGGTTAAAGGTAGGTTCGCCTACTCAGTTTCTGTTGATTGTCTAGTGTGTCGGTTGTTGTGCCATTGTTATATTGTCGTTGTGACCGTGTGGTTGAGTATACATGGTAATCGGTTGGTGTATGTTGTTTTGTTGGTTGTTGTAGTATTGCAGCTATCTCTGATTGATTGTCTCTGGTTCTCGAGGTGCGTCCTCGGCTGAGTGGAGTCACTTGCGGGAGTGGCTTCACGCCCTAGTTTCGCCCTCCGTGGAACCCGCCACGGGAGGGGATGTGCACATTAATGGGACAGGGTTATCGCTCGGTATGATGAGAGGGGCTTAGGTAGGAACGGCTGCAGTTCCCCACTGGCAGGGCTGATCCAGTGGACAGTCGGTGACGGAGATTGGTTGGTGTGGTTGTGATTGTGTGTGTGTGTTTGGTTGTATTTTGTAATATGTTAGTAATAGTTGTTGTGTCTTGTCTCAGTTACTGACCTTGTGTGGTTTATCTTGTTTGTTCTGTTGTGTCTGCCGTGATCCCTTTTGGTGAGCAGTCAGTCTTAGCAGGTGTTGTCATGGATGATTGATGGAGTCCGGGCTGGGATGAGTCCTCACGAGTAATGACAGAAGTAGTATATAGTTGATAAGTTATATCTTTATTTAGTAGTTTGGCTGTAACACTTGTAATATAACTGTAATTGTTCTTTTATCGACTTTTGATGATTACTTACCTCGGGCAACCGAGATGGTGATGTCCTTATATGCTAGGGAAGGTCTGGTTAAGGCTCCTTGGTATATGGGGGTGTCATAGAGATCATATATAAGAAGCTTATAATATATTTCACCTGCCACTTAATAGTAAGGTCTTATCCTTTTAAGTTTAAGTGAGGACAAATAATGGGCCCAGAGGAGCAACTGATCTTATTGGAGTTGTGTTACGGCAATGGTGGGTCTGGTCATTGCAAGTTGTATTAGAGTAACCCTGCGACCGTGTGGTGATTAGAGGCAGTGGTTATACGCTTCATTGTGATCACCCAGCTAGCGGGGAAGGATTCTGGGTTAGCGGTTATGTTTCCAGACACAACGGGGAGTCCAGGGGCGGGCCCAAGATTCGAAATAAGGGGTAGTGAAATATATTTTCCCATAATTGTAAAAAAATGAATATCACGAGATAATAAATCTAAGTCATGAATTCCAAATTACAAACTTAAATATTAATCTAGTTGTAACCGGCGAGTTCTTATATTTTGAAAATGGTCTACGAGTTCTTCGCCACTAATCTTACAAAATAAATCTCTCTTTATAAACGCAACCACAACTCATCTCCCATGCTATTGCGAACTTTATTCTTTATATACGTCATTGCTGAGAAAGCCCTTTCCACAGTTGTTGTCGCCACAGGAAGAACCAATACAAGCTTGAGAAGCAAGTAGACCTTTATGTGTACCAATTGTTTTCTCGTCTCAACAATCTTCATGGAAATATCGTTTAGACTCTCTAAATTCTAAAATCTGTCATCACTTCGAACATCTTCAACAAAATTTCCAAGTTGATATTCTAAATGTTGTAAATCGGTACTTGAAAATTCACAAGGATAGAAGCGAGCAAGTCGAACCAATTTACTAATATCAAATGCAGAAAACCGATCTCTAGGATGGAAGCATGACATAAAAATAAGCATATCTTTGCTTCTCTCATCAAATCTATCATCAATATCTTGCACAATCTAATCAATCAAACTCAAAAACACGTCGATTCGAAAATGATGTAGATTATCCACTTGTTTCTTTCCGCGCTTGTATCTCCCCGGAACCACATACATATCACTCATGATAGGAACACTGATTTCATATTTTTGACAAAATGATGTCACATTTTCCATGTGAGCAATCCACCCATCTTCTCTAATCTTCTTTAAATTCTTTGTTGTCACATCAACAAGAGCTATAGCATTCACAAAATTCACCAATGGCATCAAGAACATCAAGAATGCTAGGAAATAAATCAAACACACTCAAAATGGTTTTAAAGTGAGATCTCCAACGAGTATCACCTGGCCTACTTAAACCTTTCTCTTGATTTAAGCCACTTCCAGATACAAGTTCACCCTTTTGTGATGCTTTTAGAATATTTTCAGCTTGTATTTCTTGGAGAATATCTTTACGTTTACAAGAACTTGCAATTACATTAAGTAAAGTGGCAAGGGAATCAAAAAGGACACTACAATCAACATTTTTCTTAGCCACTGCAACAAGTGTAAGTTGAAGTAGATGAGCAAAACAATGAACATAATAAGCAGAAGGAGACTCCTTCATGATTAAGGTTTTAAGACCATTAATTGAACCTCTCATATTACTAGCACCATCATAGCCCTGGCCTCTAACGCTAGAAAGAGTAAGAGAATTTGCTCCAAGCAACTTTTCTATCGCAGCTTTAAGTGTTAAGGAAGTAGTGTCACCCACATGCACAATACCCAAAAATCTTTCTTTCACCTCTCCTGTTTTATAATCAACATACCGCAAATAAAGAGCCATTTGTTCTTTATCAGCTATATCGGCTGACTCATCGGCAAGTATACCAAAAAACCCACCATGTAGTTCTTCTAAGACTTTCTTAGTGGTCTCCTTTGCGAAAAACAATTTGTTTTTGGATTCCAGGTGCTATGAGAGTACAATTACCAGGTATCTTTTTATCAAAAAGAGCTCGAGCCACATTACTATCACGCTTTGCAAATGTTTTCCTAATCTCTAGGAAATTACCTTGGTTTAAGGATTCATCACTTTCATCATGACCACGAGATGCCAACCCTTGTAGAGTAATGAACCGTAATGCATCTATTGCAGCTTCCATTCGAATGCGATAATCATTTTTAGCTTCTTTGGTGTAATTTTCAAAGCAACACATAATAGAAGATTTTTGTTTATTAAAAACATCAAAATTCTTCATGGCATTATTATGAGCACTCATATGATTACCAACATGTTTATTAAATGCATCAGTTTTGCTCCAAGTTTTGAACCCCCCATTCACAAATGCCTCACCACCGGATACGGATTCACTTTTGAATAAATAACAAACAAAATAAAATGTCGCACCCTTTTCTTTACTATACTCCAACCAAGGCTTAAACTTATCAAACCACGCAACAACAAAGTTACGCTTTGTTTTCGGAAATTTGTGATCACGAGGTTGGCATGGACCTCTTCGAACATACTCTCTTCTTATTATATCACGATCATTGATGTGGAAATCTGTTAACTTTCTCCTTAACCCAGGATCGTGTGGAAGAGAAATAACATCGAAATCGGTCAACCTATCTAAAATTGGCTCTTTGGAAAGATGGGAACTAGTACCTATTTTGGTATCACCATGTTGGGGCTCTTCAATTTCAGTTGGTTCATCTAAGGGGCTTGAACTCCGGTGACTTTGTGCATCATCATTGTGATTTTTTTTCGGGAAAAAACTTGTAATAGGCGTCGTATTAGTTCTCTTCATTCTGAGAATTTTATATTAATCGTTATTATATATTCAAGTTAACAATTACTAAAATTTAATCATAAATCTATAATAGCTAAATTCTATTAACATTATCCAAGCTTTTACAAAAAGACTTGGTTGTGCACTTGTACTTTTCTACAGAAAGATCAAAAGTATGACCAAAATAAAGAGGAAATTGTTTGACTAAAACTCTATTATAGGCACAACTTTTGGTGGAAAGTTCATAGAGATTAAAGTAGTACTTTTCAGAAGAATCAGAACCATTAACCATACCCACACTCTTTCTCCTTTTGTACTCAATTTTCCAATTTTCATTGCTGCAACTTTTACTCCTAAATCATAATCTCTTTATATCTCTCTTCATTTATTCAATTAAACAAACTACTCCTCAAATTACCCATAAATCGTTATTCCTCTATCATAATTCATAAATCATATATTTTATTAATCATTCGACTATCCGAGTATTCAATCTCTGCTCGTTTATCATATTTATCAAATCATCTATCATAATTACTACTCCAAATTAAATCACAACATTAATTTAACTTCAAAAGAAAGAGTTCATAAATCATAATTACCTTGAAACAAAGGAAGCTAATCAGTTTTAATGGCGACTATCAATTTCGCGGCGCGTCGGCGGCGGGATTTGGGGAAGAAAAAGAATCGGGCAAGCAAGAAGCAACGACGACAACTCGGCAAGTACTAATTTCGAGGAGCAATTTTTTTTGGGTGTTGATTTTCGCAGTACACATTTTACTCGTTACAGTACGCTTTTGACCAATCTACCCCTCTCATTTCTTGGTCTCAATTTCCCCTCTCCTTTATTTTCCTCTCTTATTTCCTTTGCCACCCACCACCACCGCCTTCAACCACAACCAAATGCCACCATCGTCAACTATCACCACCCTACATCGCTACCGCAAAGAGGACAACTTTGTGCGGAGATGACGTCAATCAATAAAGTCGGAACTTTCACTTTCCAATTGATAATTAAGTAAATACCCTAAAAAATAATCAACACAAATGAAAACAATTCCTTCTCAAATGAAAATGCCGCCAATCTACAATGTCCATGGACATATATGCATTTAATGCATACATACAAAATCCGGTTAGCAGCCAGGGACCTAATTTCGAAAGTTTGTCGAATTGCAAAGCAAAATCAATCAAAAGAGAGGAAATCAACAAAATTAAGGAATCGGGTTAGACAGTGGTTGGTCTTACAACGGGAAAGGGGGATGATAGCATGGCGGCTGACCGACAGGACTCCGGCGGTGGAGGCAAGGGTTGAGAGTGTACTGTGGTGGTTGCAGGTTGCAGGTTGCGCTTGGTGGTGGTGTGGATGGTGATTGGTAGATTCTTTTTCTTTGGATACAGTACGTCTTGAAAACAAGGGTATGCAAATGGAAATTAATGCGCAAAATGTACTGTAATGAGTAAAAAACGTACTGCGAAAATAAATTACGTTTTTTTTTGGAACAAATAAAATAAATGATATTGTTAAGTTTAAAAGTTGGAATATTTTGTATTCTGTATATTGGTTGAGTTAATTTAGGAAACACAACTATTTTTAGGGAGATTTAACTTTCCATATTACAAATTTAATAGCATTTGGTTAATTAATGGGGTTGCAAATAATTCTTTTCTCAAAAAAAAAATAGATGGGGTAGCAGTTGCTACCTGTTGCTACTCTCTACGTCCGCCCCTCACGGGGACGTTATGCTTCTTAAGTGGAGAATAATATAACACCCCAAGAAATGTGTGTGATGTTGTCCCACATGGAAAATATAAGGAGATCATGAGAAATTTATAATAGATTCTACCCACCACTTAGTAGCAAGGACTTCTCCTTTTGGGCTTAAGTGAGGACAAATAATGGGCCCAAAGGAAGCATCCCATCGTAATGAGATTCTGTTATGACGATGACACGTCGGGTCATTAATTAAATGAGTAGATTTCGGTCTCTTATTTATTTGATAGCAGGTGGCAACATCATAGTAAGGTACTAGGAACAAGAGAGAAATTAAGCACATTTGATTTGTTAACTTTTATTTGACTCACAACCCAATATTTCACTCGTACACCGCGTTAGCAAATCATAATCTTGATCTATATATATATAATAACATTGAAAGGGATGTTGAGCAATAAACTATCTTAGGACATGTCATGTGGCAACCTTATTAACTAAGTAAAAAAGTCAATAATTTTCTCACAATTAACTCCCATAGATTTTTAGTGTTTTTTTCTCACATGGTACTTCTCATTTTTCTAATATAGTAAAGATAGGGAAAGAAAATAATGACAGGACATTTCGTATTGTCATTATGTACCAAAAATATTGTCATTAATTTATGTGACCACTTATTGTATCTCTCCAAAGCTTTTCACCTTCTCTTTAAAAAATATCTTAATGCGAATTAACTTATATTTAGGTTAAAACATCATTTTTGCATGACTTTTCACCGTTCTCCGTGATCTATATAAATACCAATATTTATAACGAGATAATGTAAACAAATATGTATCAGACTTAATGGATGATGTATATATACTAGTTACTACTCTTTTAATTATTGAACCTTGTTTGACTTGCTAAAATTGATAATGGCCGGCCGACAAGCACATCTTTGAAAGTCAGATTTGTCCTTCAACATAAATTTCCATTGAGAATTTCTTCGGCCATTATTTGTATATAGGTTTTTGATTAAAGTTACGTATTTTTCTATAATTTTATTATTCACCTAATAATAATACGTAGTTTGTATTTTGGCATTGCCACTTTTCTATCAGTCACACAGAAAAAGTGAAACAGTAAAACAAAATGAAAAAGAAAAAATATTGCAATACATTAGTTTATACAAATCCAAATAAATTAGTAACATGTTAATTTATGTTCTTTTCTTTAAATGATAGATACCCAATGAAAAAGATTGATCATTCAGTTCCTATATTTACAACAAATAAAAAACGCTTTCATCGTGACGAGCACCTGTTTCTTGACAAATTATACATTATCGTTAGACATATAACTAAAACATAAACCTCACATGAATTTCACAGGTACAAGAACTAGTCAAACACTTAATAGATAATAATAACATTAATTAATTAATCAAAAACATTAAATACTTAAATTAAGTATAAGAGAAGGACCTCAACTTCTCATTTTTTTTTCCGGTTAAGGACTTATACTATTAAATTTTTCCGTTAAGGACCTATATGGTTATTCCATTAACTCTCTGTTAACTGCATTCTTTCTTTCCTCGTTGAAACAGTTGTTACACTATCTCTCCTAATATATAAACCAATCTCCATGAACAACTTCTTCCATCATATTCTAAACATATTTTTTTACATATTATTATCTTCCATCATTCTTCTATTCAAAATGAACTTGAAATTAAGTCTTCCAACTATTATCCAAAGAATGTATCTATACCGATTACCGCTCTCTCTCCTTTTATAACCGTGACGTATGTATTGTATTTAGTCCTGTATACAAAACATAGTACGAGTTTTAAATTGTTCTATTAATATAAATAGGAAATACAGTGAAGATAAACTTATAATCAACATAACAAAAGTCTTAACATTGGAATGATAAACCCAAGCCGAACAATTTTACGTTGTATGATCAATTGTGGATCCATATATTATTTCTCCAAAGTCTTCATATAAAAATTGAAGCCATTTTTACGTTAAAAAGTATAAGTTGCATAAATGGCACCCACCATACTGAAGCAATGTCGACATCGTCGCCAATGGTCGAATTTGTTATGTTCCTCCGATGAGTAAATGTTTTGATTTAATCTATGTACATCATTGAACTTCAGCTTCCATGGTGTGGATTTGGTACATTGTCAATGAACATTAACGACAATGAACATCAACTGCAAGTTTGCAAACTTTATCACAATAATGAGAAAGTATATGCAAACTAACAATGAGTTAAGTTTAAATAAAGAAGGCTACTTCATGGTAGGGTTTTAATCACCCAAAAAACGATAAAAGGAGATGAGAAGATAGGCAATAGTATGAGCAAAAGTTCAGGGAAATAAATAAACTCAAGCATCCTGTAAAGTGTAAACGTATCATGAATATAATGAAAAGCAAAAGGAAAGACTGCCATGTCCGCCAACGAATGTAAAATTTGAATGTTGCGATGTATGTGAATGATGGAAAAGTTGGATTTACGTCAGATGGTTTATTTTATTCGGTTTGTATTGACAATACTACAACGGCTGACACGTCTGTCGTGTACCTGTCAAAAATAAACTAACTATATAGCTAGGGAAGTCAGGTCGATCTCCACAGGGAGGCAAGATATTTGTAGAAGTCCGTCTATTTGGTCACAAAGGGGGGGGGGTTGTTTGAGTTGTTATCTAAACTACAAGATTTAAAGGAAAGAGAAATACAGAGCAAGAGCAGTAAAGGTAAGAATAAGTTTTAACTATCAGATAGAGAGGGACATGTCAGGATTTCGGTTCACTACGGTAATCCAGTGACTCAGCTGTAAATGACTCAGACGAATTAATGTAAGACGGATGTTGAAAGGTCCTTTCGGTCCACTTTCTATCCTAAAATACCGCTAACTTAACTTTCATTCTCGTCAAGGTAGTCTACTGTTCATAGCAGGCCTATTTAGTCCAATCTTTCGATCTAGGATTAATTTTAGCCAGATTAAGGAATAACTCAGAAGCGTGCACTCAACTAAGTCGATAAATACAATTAAATTGCTATGGTGACAGAGTCTCGTAATTAATTCATCTGTTTCATTTACTACATCGTCACTTTCCTACCGCAGGTCCCCTAATCCAACATGAAAGGGGTTTAGCTACTCATGTCGCTAATTAAACTAACAGCAGATAAAATTCCAGCAGTAAACATTATGAAATAACAATTAAAATGCATAAAAGAGAAATTAGGGCAAAGGAATTAAACGGAGTAAACAAGCAATTAAAGCAACAAATGATTAACTAATATTAAGAGAAGAGAAAGAATTACAATCGTGCGAATTTCGGCGTAAAGAACACAAAATCCGAGCAAAGCAAATTCAAAGAGCAAGGTTACAGTGAAGGGAAAAGCAACGTAATAAAGTTTTGTTGCGTAAACTGCTTAAAGTCAAAATGAAAGATAAAGAGATCCCCCTAATAACCTAGTTAACGTAGGTTTAAATAGGAAAGCAATAAAGTTCTGCGAAATAAAACATAACACGGGCTAATTAAAGCCCATAATGGCGAAACCACTCGATCGAGTGGAATAAAACCACTCGATCGAGCAAACCTTCAGCAGCATCTACTCGATCGAGTAGATAGTTACTCGATCGAGTAACTCGTCTTTCAGCAACTTAAGGATCGAGTAGAAATCTACTCGATCGACCATCAGAGGACGTAAAAACCACTCGATCGAGTGGTGAAACTGCTCGATCGAGTTCTTTGACTTCAAATCAGCTCAAGTCCGTGCCCGAATGCCTCATAATGCGTGCCTTGACGCTTCCAAACGTAGTATCTCACTCGGGAAAATCCCGTCTCCTCTAAATGCATGCAAAAAGGACGAAAAAGAGTACGATTCCACTACTTTCGCATTCATTTCTACAAAATGGACAAAACGAACCAAAGTAGCCAATTCGGGGCAAAATACTATAAAAACAGTATAAAAATGCATAGAAATACGTGCTGAAATAGGCTAAAAAAGACTATATATTATGCACGTATCAAATCTCCCCAAACCGAACCTTTACTCGTCCTCGAGTAAACTAAAATTCAACTAATGGAACGGAAATGATAACTCAGAGCTAGCTTAACTTGTCTACTTGAACCAATTTAATGCAACAAAAACTAACAGTTAAAGCTAAGCAGTCAATACGCAAACGAATTATAAGTCATTGTTCGTAAATATAGCCAACCTATCGACCTTGCAAGACCAACAAAATCGGACTCTCTCGTGGTCACTCTTCTCTCATGAAGCAAAGGGTGAATGTTATATGTAAAAGAGAGAAGAAAAGACAGTTACTCACCTAACTGCGACCTACATAGCATGCATGCAACAAAAATGAAAGACAATTCAAGTACTAATGCACACACTCCAACCAATAATGTTCGTCACAGCCGAGGGCTTACAAATAGTATGGGAATAGTGAGGTTCAGGTGAGAAAGGGCAAAACATGTTATGGAAATGTGGAGGTAAAAGCGTCAAGTTAGTTCCTAACAGGACCATAATAAACCATCCGAATCTCAACTGACTGAAAAACTAAGTACAAGTGCCTTTCATTTGGCACACAACTCACTAAACTCAAACACAATCTCCTCAAAAATTTGGGATAAAACGGAGGAGTCAGACAGTCACAAACTTCCCTTTTTTAATACCGTCTGAATGAACTAACTGAAACAAATCAACTTTTTTTTTTCTTTCTTTTTCTTTTTCTCTTCTTATTCTCACGTTTCCAGCCTCTTTCTTTTTTTTTTCACTTTTTCATTTTTTTTTCTTTTTCTTTCCTTTCACGTCTTCTTTTTTTTTCTTTTTTCAATTCTTTAAATTCCTTCTTTCCTTTTTTCTCCTTCCTCTATACTTACACCAACTCCAAAACAAGAAATACGGGCCAAACTGCAACGGAAAAACATACCACAAAAGAATATACTAACTAGCTTGACTAGGCAGGCTTAGTTTGGGATGTAGCTAATGGGTGAAAAAGGCAAGTTTTAGCTTATGTGGAGCTAAATGGGTGAAAAATATAAGGAAAAAGGAAAATTGCAAGCACCTCCCTGCATGTGACACCAACCACAAACCCGAATATGTGCATTTGACGAGAAATTAAATGTCATAAAAGTGCAAAAAAGATGAACATGCTATGCAAGGAGTACTACTCTCAATTCCTAATGAACTGGTCATGAATGTCACCAGTTAAAAGGCTCTAAAACTCAGAATTTATAGAGTAGGTCGCCAATTTATCAGGTCAAGTCTAAACAGTCAGCTAAATTTGAACAGAAACTCGTAGACCATGCGTATGACAAAGCTAATAACTATCAAAAGAAGTGCAAGGCTCAAGTAAAATGACAAGTTATAGTGCATTATCATCATAGAAATCTACCGTTCCGACTCAACCTATATGCAAAAATAAACGTGAAATTTTTGAATTTTTGAAATTTTTCTAATTTTTTTGGATTTTTGATTTTTTTTAATGAAATAAAAACAATGCAAGCTGAAAAATAAAAGTGAATGCAAAACAAATGCAAATGCAGACTCAAAAGGATGCAATACCCTCCCCAAACCAAAACGGACAACGCCCTCGTTGTTCTCCAGCATACACCAGCAGATATATACAGGGGAACGGGAATATACAACCGATAATAAATAAAAAACAATAAATAAAAAGGAGACAAAATAAAAGAGTAAGAGATACATACAAAATGCGAACTTCCCCAAACCAGCCAGAAAACTGGGGAAGTGAGTAGACCAGTAGCTACTCCTCGTCAGCCGACTCCGGGTACCCCTCAGGTGGGTACCTGTAGAAGGAAGGGTGTGGCCAACCCTCTGGGATCGGATGGTGTCGCCGCAAGTGGTACTCGTACAGAGGGTGTAAAGCAAGAGCCAAGTCCCTCTCCATACGAGCCTGACGCTCTGCAACCCCAAGCAACAAACCGTAAACCGCGCCCCCTTGGTCCAGGACCGCGGGCGCCACAAAGGGAGGAGGTGGTACGAAAGTAGCCGGTAGGACCGGGCCGAGCTGTGTCAGTCGGTGGCAGTGGGAGTAGGAGTGGTAGTAGTAGTGGGAGTAGGGGTCGGTATGGGAGTAGCCGTGGAAGGCTGGGTACTCCCTGAAGGTGTGGACCCCTCTCCAGTCTCAAGACGCAGCTTCTTGGCGGCGGGTGCAGAAGGAGTAGGTCGGAGTGGAAGGAGAAGGTCAGGCAGTGGTGGCAGTCGGGCGCCCCTAGCAACAGTAGGAAGGGGCTCTAGACGGGGGAGAGTCTCACAAGGTAAGTCTACAGACAGGAAGCCATCTATCTTCCATGTCTGGTAGTTTGGGGTCAGCCAATGCTGAGCAAGCATGGCATCCAGACTCAGTAGCCTCTCTCCCGCGAGGTACTGCAAGTCACGAGGCCAAACGGGGAAGAGGCGACGGGCAAGAATGGTGGCTATGCCACCGCAAGCAATAGTTCCCGTCTCCTTCAGCCCCTGGCTCTGAAGGTACTGGGCGGTCAAGTAAGCTATGTTGAGGGTAAAAGGACCCTCACAGTCGATGTTCAGGTAACCGCCCAGGATGGAGAGCTCGGTGTTTGTCATGTTGTTCGGCTCCTTTTGTAATACTCCGTATTTGTAAGTCTTGGGGTACTCTATCGAGTAGGCCTTACTCTGTCGAGTAAGGGTAAGTTGCATTTTAGAAAAGTTTCTGACCTGTTGGGTACTCGATCGAGTAGCTGGGGCACTCGATCGAGTAAGGGGGTACTCGATCGAGTACCTTGTGTACTCGATCGAGTAGCCGGTTTTACGGGGAGTTTTCTCGGGTTTTGTTAATTATGCGATTAAGGTATTTAAGCTTTGTCGTCATTATTCTAAATCACTTTTACAAAACCTAAATTACGGTTTAAGAGAGAAAGCAAGCAAGTTCATCTTCTTAATCGCATTATTAGCAATCCCCGGAGTTTGGAGGGTCAGTTCTTATCGTTGTTCTTACCGTTGAGTTCCTTGCGTCGAGGGTAAGATCTATGTACCCTTTTTATTGTCTTTCCTTTGATTTGGTTAAACCCTAATTTAGAGATTTGGGGGTTTATGAGTAGTATGTGATTTGGTAGCCTCTATGTGTTGTATGATATGAGGAGGGTTCATAGAAGAAGCTTTTGACTCAAAGATGAGAGACCGTCGATTGTGTGCATACCGGGTAGGGTTTCCTACTCGCATTAGTCCCATAATGGGATATTGGTTGATGTATTATGTTTGGTTGTTTGATATGGTAAT
Organism: Silene latifolia; assembly: GCF_048544455.1. Taxonomy (NCBI): domain Eukaryota; kingdom Viridiplantae; phylum Streptophyta; class Magnoliopsida; order Caryophyllales; family Caryophyllaceae; genus Silene; species Silene latifolia. The sequence goes on along the minus strand of NC_133531.1, from coordinate 121,248,973 downwards.
TGTATTGTGTTTGTGGTTGTGATCGTTGTTGATGGTTCGCGAGGCGTGTCCTCGGCCGAGTGGGGTCACTTGCGGGAGTGGCTTCACGCCCTAGTTTCGCGCTCCATGGAACCCGCCACAGAAGGGATGTGCACATTAATGGACAGGGTTATTGCTCACTATGTGGAGCGGGGATTTGGTGGGTACGGCTGCGGTCCCCCATCGGGCAGGGGTCGGTCCAAAGGACGATCGGTGATTGAGATGATTGGATTTGACGTGAGTGTGTGTGTGTGTGATTAAGTCTGTCTTGTTTATCTTATTGTTAGTATATATTGAATTGTGTGATTAGTACGACCCGGTGTTGTTTTGTAAACTGCGGTGATCCATTCGGGGATGGTGAGCGGATATTGAGCGGTATTGAGATGAGTACTTGGGATAGGCTGGGATGCCACGACATGATGATAGGAGTCTTCCGCATTTGTAGCTTATTAGTATTTACATTTCGATTAGAACAAATCGGTTTGAGAACATGTATCGTACTTTTGGTTTGGTTTTGAGATTTGTAACTCTTCGCTAAGTATTTATAATAAACGTTGTTTCTTCATTGTTATTTGATTATCATTGCCTCGGGTAACCGAGATGGTAATGTCTTCATACCTGAGTGGTCCTGGTAAGGCACTTGGAGTATGGGGTGTTACAAATGGTATCGAGCAACGATCCTGAAACTGTAACCAATGAACCTAATGAACATAGGGAGTCAATTAAAATGAACCCGGGTAAAAGTTGTAGGAGCTAATGCAAAGGCTTGGGAGACGTCCTAAAGTCGCGGGGTCGCCCTACAACTTTGAACCGGTCACATGGGGGGAGTGTTTGTCGAGTCGTATGTGTGTTTGGTTAACTTGTGTAAGAATGTGATGAAATGTGTTAATTTTTGGATGTTCGAAGTTGAAGGTTGAGAATGTTAAAGGTTAATGAAATATGTGGAAACTGTTGATGGAATGATAGCATGTTGAATGTTTTACAACGTGGCATTTAATAACATGATGAAATGATCTCGTAGATAGTAGAAAAGATGCGTAGCATGTTTATTATAATATAATGTGGTTTATAAAGTTTAGCATGTTAGCATATGACGTAACATGCGGGTAGCTTTTATGAATTGGCATGACTCGATCGAGTGGGACTGACTCGATCGGGTGGGTTTTTGACGGTTTTGAGTCCATAATCGAGTTTTAGGGTACTCGATCGAGTAACTAGGGGTACTCGATCGAGTAGGGGGCTACTCGGTCGAGTAGGTAAGAGATCAGAAGGTCTGTTTGGGGTCTGATGTTTGGGTACTCGATCGAGTATGTTGGGCACTCGATCGAGTAGCCCGTTACTCGATCGAGTATGTTTGGACACTCGATCGAGTGGGTTCTGGGTGGCGTGTTTTCGTGTTTTGAAGTTTAGTACGTGTGTTCATATCTACCCTTTCTTATATATATATATAGTTTCAAGATGCCGCCCAAGAAGACTGCTTTGTATGCGAGAGCTGAGCTTATGACCATGGATGACATCGTTAAGATGTTAGAGCACCAGGATGCTCTTACTGAGACCCTAAAGAAAGTAAATGAGGATGGAGAACATATAGCGAGGTTTAACCCGAAAGAACATAAAGATAAGGAGAAGGAGGTTGATCACTCTAAAATCAGCCTCTATATAGCGAGGTTTAACCCGAAAGAATATAAGGGAGTTGGGGAGCCTAATCTTCTTGATAGTTGGCTGAGAGAGATGGAGAACATATTAGACTTGGTTCACTTGTCCCGATGAGATGAGAGTGGAACAGTCTGCGTTCTATCCGAGGGAGGCAACTGCAAGTGGTGGGATTCAAAGAAGGTGAGTGCTAAGGAAATATATACAAACCAAGGGTTACCTGCTATACCTTGGGAGGAGTTTCGTAGGGCTGTGAGGAAGGAGTTTGTACCAGAACATGTGAGGAGTAAGTTGAGGGAAGAGTTTGACAGTTTTAAGATGACCGAGATGTCCGTGGCCGAGTACTACGGGCAATTCAATGAGAAGTCTAGGTATCTTTGAGGATATGGGTTTGAGTGAGGAGAACCCGGCGTTGAGGTTTGAGGGGGGTTGACCCCTAAGATTATGGATAAGTTACCCGTGGGAGTCCTTACGATGTTAAGGAAGCCTATGAGAGGGTCGGGAGAGCTGAGAGGTTGGTGGAGATGGCCTAGGAGAGGTTAGGTGGTGAGAAGAGGAAGTCTGAGAGCGAGGGTGGTGGCCAATCTAATCACAAGAAATGCAACCACAATCGCCTAAGGGGTTTTCTTAAGGTCGTGGTTCGATCTTTGGGGCTTCCTTTGGGAATGGCCGAGGAAGTGTGAGTAATAGTTGGGGAGTGACCTGCTATAGCTGTGGTGGTGTAGGCCACAAGAGACATGAGTGCACAAGTGCACCAGATCTTTCCGAGAGACTCGCGCAGAGCTTCGCGAGCAACAAAGGCCGGGCCGGATCATGGCCAAACCGGGAAGTCGAGTTACCGAGTGGAGGCAACCGCAACGGCGGTAATTCATATCAAAACCACCGACGAACAACAACAATAATCAAGGGCCGGGTGCTAAGCCGACCACTTCAGCCAGTACTGTCCAAGGAGGTGGGCAGAAGACCAGTGGCAAGTTATTCATGATGGAGAAGAAAGCAGCTGAGGAAGATGCGCACGTTATCACCGGTACTTTTCTTGTAAATGGCGTTCATACCTTTGTTTTGTTTGATTCGGGGCTTCTCGATCGTTTGTGTCTTCGAGTCATGTTAAACGGTTGGGTTTGAGGGTATATGAGTCTGTTAGTGAGCGAGTTTTTATACCTTCGGGTGAGTCTGTATCATGTGGGAGATTGTTTAGAGATGTATCTATGATAGTTGGGCAAGTTGATTTCCCTGTAGACTTGCTAGAGTTTCCTTTCGACGGTTTTGAGATGATAGTTGGGATGGATTGGTTGGGAAAGTATAAAGCTAAGATAGACTGTCATCAAAAGAAAGTGTCTTTAAGAGGTCCTAAGGGCGTTAGTGTGTCTTATCGTGGGTTTCTAGTCAAACCCAAAGTTAAGTTGATTGCAAACAATTACCTTGAAGTCTTATCTGAGGAAGGGGTGCCCTTTGATCCTGTGCCATGTGAGAGATGACCGGATAGAGAGTCCGACAGTGGATGAGATACCAGTAGTGGGAGAGTTTGCCGATGTGTTTCCAGAGGAGATTCCGGGGTTGCCGCCGGGAAGAGAGATAGATTTCACCGTTGAGTTGAAACCAGGGACGGGGCCAATCTCTAAGGCACCGTACCGCATGGGTCCTAAGGATATGGAGGAACTTAGGAAGCAGTTGGATGATTTGATAGAGAAGGGATACATTAGACCAAGTGTATCGCCGTGGGGAGCACCAGTTCTTTTCGTGAAGAAGAAAGATGGGAGTTTGAGGTTGTGCATAGATTACAGGGAGCTGAACCGAGTGACGATAAAGAACAAGTATCCTTTGCCAAGGATAGATGACCTGTTTGATCAGTTGAGTGGTGCATCAGTCTTTTCTAAGATTGATTTGAGGTCGGGGTACCATCAGGTGAAGATTAGAGAAGTGGACATACCAAAGACAGTTTTCACGTCGAGGTATGGGCATTATGAATATGTGGTAATGCCGTTTGGGTTGTCTAATGCTCCGGCAGTGTTTATGGATTTGATGAATAGAATCTTCAGACAGTTCTTGGACCAGTTTGTAGTGGTATTTATCGATGATATCTTAGTCTACTCTAAGACTAAGGAGGAGCATGAGGAGCATCTGAGGATCGTGTTGCAAACTTTGAGGGACCATGAGTTGTATGCTAAGCTATCTAAGTGTGAGTTCTGGTTAGAGAAAGTTGCTTTTCTGGGGCATGTGATCTCTAAAGATGGGGTAGCTGTGGATCCGGCGAAGATTGAGGCAGTGACAAAGTGGGAAGCACCGAAGAATGTTGCTGAGGTTAGGAGTTTCTTGGGTTTAGCTGGATACTACAGACGGTTCGTGAAAGATTTCTCCAAGATAGCTAGACCTATGACCGCGTTGATGAGGAAAGAGAACAGGTTTCGTTGGGATGAGAGTTGTGAGACGGCGTTCCAAACACTAAAGGAGCGTTTGACCACAGCTCCTGTCTTAGCATTTCCTGAAGGGACTGAGAACTTTGAGGTTTATACAGATGCCTCGAAGAATGGGTTGGGATGTGTGTTGATACAGAATGGTAAAGTGATTGCCTATGCTTCTAGGCAATTGAAGCCTTATGAGGAGAACTACCCTACTCATGATCTGGAGTTGGGTGCGGTGGTGTTTGCTCTCAAGATATGGAGACATTACCTTTATGGAGCAATCTTTAAGGTATTTTCTGATCACAAGAGTCTCAAGTACATCTTCACTCAGAAGGAGTTGAACATGAGACAGAGGAGGTAGATGGAGCTGATAGGCGACTATGACATGGAAATCATCTACCATGAAGGGAAAGCCAATGTTGTAGCTGATGCTTTGAGTAGGAAGAGTGTACATTCCCTGTGTACAGCTCTATCTTTGATGAGGCTGAGAGATGAGGTAGCGAGTTTTGGGATACATATGATGCAGAAAGGAGATGCCATGGGTGATATGACAGTACATCTTGAGTTTTATGATGACATTCGAGGTAAGCAGGCGTTGGACCCTAAGATAGTGGAGTGGAGAGCTGGAGTAGAGAAAGGGACAGTGTCCCGCTTTTCTATTCATACAGATGGTAGTTTGAGGTTTGATGGTAGGTGGTGTGTTCCTAATGATGAGGAGTTGAAAAAGACTATCATGGCAGAGGCACATTGTACACCATATTCAGTACATCCAGGTGGTGACAAGCTATACAAGGATTTGAAGAAAACGTTTTGGTGGCCTGGGATGAAGAAAGAGACAGCTGAGTTTGTGTCCCGTTGTTTGACATGCCAGAGAGTTAAAGGGGAACAGCGACGACCACAAGGTAAGATTCAGTCTTTGGAGGTACCTGAGTGGAAGTGGGAATCCATTTCCATGGATTTCATTGTGGGTTTGCCAAAGAGTCAACAAGGTAACAACATGATTTGGGTAATAGTGGATCGACTGACCAAGTCAGCTCACTTTGTTCCAATGAAAGATACATGGACTAAGGCACAACTGGCTATGGCCTATCGAAAGAACGTGCTGAAGTTACATGGAGTCCCTAAGGACATAGTGTCTGACAGAGATGCGAGGTTTATATCGAGGTTTTAGAAGGAGTTGCAGGAATCGTTGGGAACAACTTTGAAGATGAGTACAACATTTCATCCTGCGACAGACGGGCAGACTGAGAGAACAATCAAGACTCTTGAGGATATGTTGCGAGCTTGTGTGATGGATTTTGGTGGTAGCTGGGAGCAGAGGTTGGACTTGATAGAATTTTCTTACAATAACAGCTATCACACTAGTATTGGTATGGCACCGTTTGAGGCTTTGTATGGGAAGAGATGTAGGAGTCCAATCTGTTGGGACGATAGTGCTAAGGCAGTGGTTTTAGGACCAGAGATGGTGCATGAGATGGTGGAACAGATTAAGATGATCAGGGAACGGATGAGAGCAAATTCGGGATAGGCAAAAGAGTTATGCAGATCTACATCGCAGAGACATAGAGTTTCAAGTGGGGGACAAAGTTCTTTTGAAAGTGTCTCCTATGCGTGGGGTTATGAGATTTGGGAAGAAAGGCAAGCTAAGTCAGAAGTTTATAGGACCTTATGAGATCTTAGAGCGAGTTGGGGAAGTTGCTTATCGTCTGGCTTTACCAGCTGCGTTAGAGAGAGTGCATAATGTGTTTCATGTATCGCAGCTGCGGAAGTATGTGAGTGACCCGTCACATGTGTTAGAGGCCGAGAACTTAGAGCTTGATGAGTCCTTATCATATCTTGAGGTGCCTAAACAGATTCTAGACCGAAAGGTTAGAAAGACTAGGAATGGTGAGACAGTTAAACTCAAGATCCTTTGGTCTAACCACGAGACCGAGGAAGCTACGTGGGAGCCCGAGGAGGCTATGAAAGAGCGTTACCCTTTCCTTTTTGATCAGGTATGTATGGTTACGGGGACGTAACCTTGTTTCTTTTAGGGGGGTAGGAGATGATCGCGCACAGTTTTTAAGAGTTTTATACCCCTTTTATATGTTGTGTCGGGATGTTTGTCGGGATGAGTTGAGTTAGTAACATGTTTTATGTCGAATTTTGTTGTGGTTGTTGAGCCGGGAATGTTATGGGAGTACCTTTGTTTAGTAGTGGTTTGAACTTCGGGGACGAAGTTCCTTTTAAGGAGGGAAGACTGTAATACTCCGTATTTGTAAGTCTTGGGGTACTCTATCGAGTAGGCCTTACTCTGTCGAGTAAGGGTAAGTTGCGTTTTAGAAAAGTTTCTGACCTGTTGGGTACTCGATCGAGTAGCTGGGGCACTCGATCGAGTAAGGGGGTACTCGATCGAGTACCTTGGGTACTCGATCGAGTAGCCGGTTTTACGGGGAGTTTTCTCGGGTTTTGTTAATTATGCGATTAAGGTATTTAAGCTTTGTCGTCATTATTCTAAATCACTTTTACAAAACCTAAATTACTGTTTAAGAGAGAAAGCAAGCAAGTTCATCTTCTTAATCGCATTATTAGCAATCCCCGGAGTTTGGAGGGTCAGTTCTTATCGTTGTTCATACCGTTGAGTTCCTTGCGTCGAGGGTAAGATCTATGTACCCTTTTTATTGTCTTTCCTTTGATTTGGTTAAACCCTAATTTAGAGATTTGGGGGTTTATGAGTAGTATGTGATTTGGTAGCCTCTATGTGTTGTATGATAGGAGGAGGGTTCATAGAAGAAGCTTTTTGACTCAGCAGTAGAGACCGTCTGATTGTGTGCATACCAGGTAGGATTTCCTACTCAGTATTAGTCCCATAATGGGATATTGGTTGATATATTATGTTTGGTTGTTTGATATGGTAATTGTATTGTGTTTGTGGTTGTGATCGTTGTTGATGGTTCGCGAGGCGTGGCCTCGGCTGAGTGGGGTCACTTGCGGGAGTGGCTTCACGCCCTAGTTTCGCCTTCTGTGGAACCCGCCACAGAAGGGATGTGCACATTAATGGACAGGGTTATCGCTCACTATGTGGAGTGGGGATTTGGTGGGTACGGCTGCGGTCCCCCACTGGCAGGGCTGGTCCAGTGGACAGTCAGTGATTGAGATGATTGGATTTGACGTGAGTGTGTGTGTGTGCGCTTAAGTTCTTGTTTATCTTATTGTTAGTATATATTGAATTGTGTGATTAGTACTGACCCGGTGTTGTTTTGTAAACCTGCGGTGATCCATTCCGGGATGGTGAGCAGATATTGAGCAGGTATTGAGATGAGTACTGGGATAGCTGGGATGCCACGACATGATGATAGGAGTCTTCCGCTGTAGCTTATTAGTATTTACATTTCAGTTAGAACAGTCAGTTTGAGAAAATGTATCGTACTTTTGGTTTGGTTTTGAGATTTGTAACTCTTCGCTAAGTATTTATAATAAACGTTGTTTCTTCATTGTTATTTGATTATCATTGCCTCGGGTAACCGAGATGGTAATGTCTTCATACCTGAGTGGTCCTGGTAAGGCACTTGGAGTATGGGGGTGTTACACCTTTCGGCCGAAAATAGTGCTCCCAATCAGTCTAAGGAAACAACGGACAGGGGGAAGGTGGACCTGATGGAGCTTTCGCTCCCTAAAAGTGGTCTGGGCCAGGGTCCGCCAAAGCTGACGATGGACCCTCCTAGGGGCAGCAGTCTCGCCCGTAGAGGTAAGGCCAAGTAACCTATCAAACTCCCCTAAGATCATCGGAAAGGTCCGGTTAAACAACCGGAAGGACACTGAAGAGCTAGTGGGGTCAGCATCGTGTGCCCCGGAGGAGAAGGTAAAGGAGCTGAGAAACTCGAGGCTCAGCTCTAAAAAGGTACGGCCGCTCATAGTGATGAGTCCGGCCATCCCCGTGCCCTGTAGTAAAGCACAAACCGACTCGTAAATGCTGAGTCTCTCAAGTGTCGATTTCTCTAGAAATCGGGAAGGAACATGCACACAACCTAGCAGGTGATAAAACTTCTTACGATGTAAAGCGTTAACAAAATGTACCTGCGGATAATCTGGGTGAGAGTCGAGGGAAGTGTCCCCTCGGACTGTGACCGTGCCAGAAGTAGAAGGAGCAGCAGCTGAAGTAGAAGCAGTAGAAGTAGAAGTGGCTGGAGCTGGCGTAGAACGAGACTGTCTACGACCCCGACCTCTGGAACCCGAAGTAGTAGCCCGTGCAGTGACGGTGTGAGGGACCAGGGCTGCTCTTAAAGCAGCTGCAGCTGCTGGCGATTCCACCACAGGAGTAAAAGTAGTGGCTGGTGTAGAACTAGTGGCTGCTATGGCCACCACTAAAGAGAGACTAGCAGCAGTACTAGCAGTGGTGGTGGCCGTAGAGGAAGAGGCAGCCTGAACTGAGCTAGCAGCAGAGCTAGCTGGAGCAAAAACTGTACCTGCAGCTGAAACTAGGAACACTGGGGCGGCAGTAGTGACTAAAGCGGAGGCGGTGGCAACAGTAGGGGCCACCGTCTCACTCAAGGACGGGCTAGAAGTGGAGCTGGTAGAAGGCAACGAGCTAGACTCCATCCTGTAAACATAGGGCAGGGGGTATGATAAGAAAAATAGTGGCTAACAGTGGCTAAACAGCAAGAACCAGCATGTTAGACCTGAAAGAATTCCCCTACCAGTCGAAAATTTTCGACCTACAGCACATAATTCCCAACAATCCTCCAAAATTTCGAATCATAGCATGCAAACCGCGATAGGGAACGGGATAGCAGGTAACGACAGTAGTAAGTAAGCAACAACTGAGGTTAATTAAGGCAAGGCAGCATATAAACCCGTCTGACAGTCGAAAAATTCGACTTAAACAGCCCTAATCGCGAAATCTCGCACAATATTCGAATTAAACAAGCAACAACAGCGAGGAATGGGGATTGATCATCAAGCAAGACAAGTAAGGGCCAATAAAGACAAGTAAAGTCGAAAAAGTCGACCAACAATGGATTTTCGAACCCTAATTTCAATTTTACCTCATAAAATTCAAAATAATCGAAATTAAAAAGTAATGAGGGAGTAGAAATCACTTACTTGATGATATAAATCCTACAAATGCAATTAATCTTCAATCAAACAAGCAAAACAAGCGATTTTTCGATCTCAAAACAGCAAACCCTAACCCTCTTTAAAACCAAGAAAACGGACACCAATCAAGGGGAAATTAAGGGGCTATGAGAGATTAATTATCAAGCAACAGATTGTAGGTGGTGGATTTGGAGATTGGGCAAGAAAATATGGGGATTTGGGAGTTTTTTTTTTTAACGCAAATAGGGGTTAGACGAAAAAAATTAAGGGAAAATGAATTATGAAACAAAAGAAAGAGTTAAAGGAGAAAAACTCCCTGCGTCCTTCCCATTTTACTCGATCGAGTGGTTTTAAACCACTCGATCGAACACTTTGATGCTTCATCTGCTCGATCGAGTAGAAATCTACACGATCGAGAAGTCCCCTTTTATGTTTCACTCGATCGAATGAACAGGAACCACTCGATCGTCCATTTTTCACTCGATCGAGTACAAAAAGTACTCGATCGAGCTCTTTTCTCGCGTAAGCTCTTGAATTTCGTCTTTCTTCCTTTATATTTGCGTAAAACTTCCCCAAACCTGCATAAAAACACGTGCAAAAATATCCCAACATACCAAATACGCATATAAACAGTCTATAGTCTTAAATCTACGCTAAAAACAGTCTATAAACTAATTGTCCTAATTAAAATCAATAAAACAAATTCAACGGAAAATTCAAAAATTATCTATTACAAAGTATTACACGGAGCATTTCCCCGCTCAATTTTCAAAGCAATTCAGTAGCCCCTTGGAGGGCTCCTGACTGGAGGACGTCATTTTAGCAACGTTGATTGTCCTCTTCAACTTCCATGAGCATGAATTATCATTTGAAACGATAGAAAGGGAGTAGTTCACATCCACATAAGCGCAAACTTTCCTCATCCTTGCTCCTCTATCACTAGCTGTAGCGTCATCATCTCCAATTTGATTGACAGTAATTGCACCATGTCCCTTGACAGCTCCTTCATTGCTTTCATCTGTACCTGCAGCAAGGAAAACAGATGAACTTTCCTCCTTTTTGCTCTCAATCTGAGGCGGAGGGGTAACAATAGCAGCACAATACTCCAAATTTTCATCTGGAGTGTCAATAATAAGGTCAATAGAAGAGAGGGCATTGTAAGGCTGAGCTTGCATAGGAGCCCTCCGGAACTTAGACTGATGAAAAATCAGCTCCTCGTCCCCTACCTGAAAGGTCAAAGTCTTCCCCCTGACGTCTATAACTGCACGGGCAGTAGACAAAAATGGTCTCCCTAAAATAATAGGGGTGTGTGCATCTTCGGGGATGTCTAAGACAACGAAATCAACGGGAATAAAGAACCTCCCGATCTAAACAGGTACGTCTTCTACTATACCTAGTGGCCGTGATATACTACGGTCGGCCATCTGGACAGTCTTGTTGGTGCAACTCAGCTTTGTCAAACCAAGTCTCTTGGCCAGAGACAACGGTAAGACACTCACGCTAGCGCCTAAATCGCATAGCGCGTTATCAATCAAATGGGTATCGATATGACACAGAATTGAAAAACTACCCGGGTCTGACTGCTTAAGAGGTAACTTATTTTGAAATAGGGCTGACCCCACCTCAGTCAAAGCTACGGTCTCACTATCACTAATATTCCTCTTACGCGATAAAATTTCTTTCATAAAGTTAAGGTAAGAGGGTACCTTTGTCAGCAACTCGGTGAATAGCACAGTGACTTCCAAGCTTTTCAGAAGTTCGACAAATTTGCCGAATTGTTGATTGGCTTTAGTATTCTGCAGACGGCTCGGGAAGGGAACTGTAATAGGTATCTCAAGTCCCTTATTTCTCTCTTCCAATGTGTCTTCCGGTGCAAGTTATGTATCCTTTGGACGCTTCTTACCTCTCGAATGAGGTCTTTCCGGTGATTTATCGCTTAAACGAGCACTAGCAGGCTCTCGAATAAGCTTCCCGTCATCAAAACTACTCGATCGACCAAAATACCCATTCGATCGAGTAATATCTTCATCAATATCACTCGATCGAGTGAAATTTTTACTCGATCGAGCAACTCCATTTTGCTCTTCACTCGATCGAGTAGAAAAACTACTCGATCGACCACTTTTTTCACCAAATATGCTCGATCGACCACCATAAACCAGTCGATCGAGCACTTTCTTTGCCGTGAGCTCATTTTCTTCTCCAGAACACTGTTCACCATCAGTTACAGCCTTCCTTGGGTCTGATTTTTGCATTTCCAGTCCCTCATAAGAACGACCGCTTCTCAAATTTATCAAGTTTACCGTCTCATGTGGATTCTTCTCATTTTGAGTCGGTAATTGACCTTGCTTTCTTGAAGATTGATTAGTGGCTAATTGGGCAACTTGAGTTTCAAGTGCCTTAATGGACGCATCTTTCTGTTGATCACTCAGCTGCCACTGCTTCGTAAAAGCTTGCAACATACACTTAAGCTCACCAATTTCACTCACCCCACCGGAAGATGATGCACCATGGTTAGGAGGAGTAAAGGAAGGAGGCTTCTGAAAGCCTTGTTGATTCTTATGTGAAGGAACATATGGCTGCTGCTGGTGCGGAGGAGGAGGAGGATTTAGCACATTCTGACTAGTCCACCTCAGATTTGGATGGACTGCCCCTTGATTGTTGTAGGAACCCCCTCCTTGCTTATATTGCTGAAAGGCAAGGACTTGTTCCTTCTCCACAAGACAGCCAACAGCAGTGTGGCCATCATTACTCCCACATCTCTCACATGTAATGGTCTCTCCTCTAGTAAGAACATGGACCGTCTGAGGTTCCCCAGCAGCTTGTAATTCCAACTTGTCAAATCTGGCATTCATGGTCTCCAGCTGAGCCAGAACCTGCTTATCAACTGCATGAACTGTTCTAATCCCATCCCTCGGGTTTCCATACTCAGCACTGTGATTCGCCATCTCTTCAATAAGGGACCATCCCTTATCATCATCAGTATTCTCCTGGAATCTCCCACTGGATGCCGCATCAAGTATGGCTCTTTGGTCGTCATACAGCCCATTATAGAACTGATTAACTAGAAACCATGGGTCAAATCCATGGTGAGGAATAGACCTCACCAACTTCTTGAATCGCGACCACGCCTCATAGAAACTTTCATCGGGAGCCTGTCTGAAACTGGTAATCTTGGCCCTCAGCAGATTGGTGCGTTGTGGAGGGAAATATCTCTTGTAAAATGCAAGAGCAAGAGACTCCCAATCTGTAACCCCAGCAGTTGTGCGGTCCAAGTCAGTCAGCCACTCCCTGGCTGAATCGGCTAATGAGAAAGAAAATATAACCTCCTTAATCTTATCTTGAGTTACCCCCTTAGTGGCGGGGATAGTAGAGCAATAGTCTGTAAAGACCTCCATGTGCTTCCTCGGGTCTTCACCAGCCACACCTCTATAGATATTCCTCTCCACCAGGTTGATGTAAGAAGGACGGATGTCGAATGTATTCCCATCCTCAGTCTGGAGATTGAACCCTTTTGGAATAGAGGATGCTTTAGGCACTGAATGACTGGAAAGCTTTGGCATCTTTACTGTAGAAATCGGACTGTCTTCGAAAAGAGAGTGATGTAGCTCTGGCTCGAAAGTACTCAAGTCTTCCTTTCGTGATTTCCTCTGCAGACGGAGTCTATGCCTGAATAATCTCTTTGGCTCTGAATCGGCTGAAACTAATTCAAACCTGTCTGACCTGGGCATAAACAACACTGAAAGAAAATGAATAAGAACTGCCTCAAGGAATAAAAATTCCCTGAGACGGACAAAATAAACGGAACGAAAACAAATAGGGCAATTGCCTCCCCGGCAACGGCGCCAAAATTTGACACGTCTGTCGTGTACCTATCAAAAATAAACTAACTAAACTAACTATATAGCTAGGGAAGTCAGGTCGATCTCCACAGGGAGGCAAGATATTTGTAGAAGTCCGTCTATTTGGTCACAAATGGGGGGGGGGTTGTTTGAGTTGTTATCTAAACTACAAGATTTAAAGGAAAGAGAAATAAAGGGCAAGAGCAGTAAAGGTAAGAATAAGTTTTAACTATCAGATAGAGAGGGACATGTTAGGATTTCAGTTCACTACGGTAATCCAGTGACTCAGCTGTAAATGACTCAGACGAATTAATGTAAGACGGATGTTGAAAGGTCCTTTCGGTCCACTTTCTATCCTAAAATACCGCTAACTTAACTTTCATTCTCGTCAAGGTAGTCTACTGTTCATAGCAGGCCTATTTAGCCCAATCTTTCGATCTAGGATTAATTTTAGCCAGATTAAGGAATAACTCAGAAGCGTGCACTCAACTAAGTCGATAAATACAATTAAATTGCTATGGTGACAGAGTCTCGTAATTAATTCATCTGTTTCATTTACTACATCGTCACTTTCCTACCGCAGATCCCCTAATCCCAACATGAAAGGGGTTTAGCTACTCATGTCGCTAATTAAACTAACAGCAGATAAAATTCCAGCAGTAAACATTATGAAATAACAATTAAAATGCATAAAAGAGAAATTAGGGCAAAGGAATTAAACGAAGTAAACAAGCAATTAAAGCAACAAATGATTAACTAATATTAAGAGAAGAGAAAGAATTACAATCGTGCGAATTCCGGCGTAAAGGACACAAAATCCGAGCAAAGCAAATTCAAAGAGCAAGGTTACAGTGAAGGGAAAAGCAACGTAATAAAGTTTTGTTGTGTAAACTGCTTAAAGTCAAAATGAAAGATAAAGAGATCCCCCTAATAACCTAGTTAACGTAGGTTTAAATAGGAAAGCAATAAAGTTCTGCGAAATAAAACATAACACGGGCTAATTAAAGCCCATAATGGCAAAACCACTCGATCGAGTGGAATAAAACCACTCGATCGAGCAAACCTTCAGCAGCATCTACTCGATCGAGTAGATAGTTACTCGATCGAGTAACTCGTCTTTCAGCAACTTAAGGATGGAGTAGAAATCTACTCGATCGACCATCAGAGGACGTAAAAACCACTCGATCGAGTAGTGAAACTGCTCGATCGAGTTCTTTGACTTCAAATCAGCTCAAGTCCGCGCCCGAATGCCTCGTAATGCGTGCCTTGACGCTTCCAAACGTAGTATCTCACTCTGGAAAATCCCGTCTCCTCTAAATGCATGCAAAAAGGACGAAAAAGAGTACGATTCCACTACTTTCGCGTTCATTTCTACAAAATGGACAAAACGAACAAAAGTAGCCAATTCGGGGCAAAATACTATAAAAACAGTATAAAAATGCATAGAAATACGTGCTGAAATAGGCTAAAAAAGACTATATATTATGCATGTATCAACGGCTTCTAACGAAAATTTGGATTGAATTAGTTAGTAGGTCCTTAAATGAAAATTTTTATAATTTAGTTCTTTAACTTGTAAAACTTGTATAGCTTAGGACCTTATCTTCCCCTTAACTCTCCTCCTTACCACAACATTACCAAGCTCTTAATAACATTACCGAGCTAACATAACACTAATAGAATTCATAACTTAAACCAATATTAGCACATTAACAAGCTAATTAACATTTCCACAAAAGGAACACCTTCATCTTTAAATTCCTTTCAATGGTGAAAATAATCACAACCGTCTTTAACACTCCTAGAAAAGGAGTCATTCCCATCCAAGAGACGAACACTAAAAATTGCCAAGCTAATATTCCCACAAAAGGAACCATTTCGAAAACAGACGAACGTTAACAATTATCTCGGAATCAATAACCCATATTCTTCCAACTAATAATTAATCCTTTCCTACATTATAACCACGTTATTGACCAACTAAACAATTCCTCATGACCACCTTTAACATGTCACCAAACTACTTCACCCACACCATGTAGTTTGTGGTTATAAAGCGACACACCGTTAGACCATGTTTCATCTTGAGAAACCTTAAGATGAAAACATTCACTGTAATACTCCGTATTTATATGTCTTGGGGTACTCAATCGAGTAGCCCTTACTCTGTCGAGTATGGGCAAGTTGCGAAATAAAATAGTTTCTGACCTGTTAGGTACTCGATCGAGTAGCTGGGGTACTCGATCGAGTAAGTGGGTACTCGATCGAGTACCTTGGGTACTCGATCGAGTGTCCGGTTTTACGGGGAAGTTTTCTCGGGTTTTGTTAATTATGCGATTAAGGTATTTAAACATATTCGTCATTGTTTTAATTCACTTTTACAAAACCTAAAACCCTGTTTAAGAGAGAAAGCAGCCACTTCATCTTCCTAATCGCATTCTTAGCAATTCCCGGAGTTCAGACGGTCGGTTCTTGTTGTTTTTCGTGTCGTTGGATTCCTTGCGTCGAGGGTAAGCTTTTAACATAATTTTTATAATGTTTTGTTAAGATTGGTTAAACCCTAATTTAGGAATTGAGGGTTTTGGTGTGTAGTTTGTGATGTGTAGTCTTTATGTGCTGTATGATAGGAGGAGAATTCGTAGAGGAGCCGTTTTGATACAAAAGTGTAGATACCGTCTGCGTGTTGTGCTTTCCAGGTAGGATTTCCTACTCGGTATTAGTCCCATAATGGGATATTGGTGATGTCTTTGTAGTTAGTTGTTTGATATGATGATTGTGATTGTGATTGTGATTGTGATTGGTTGTCTATGGCTCTCGAGATGCGTTCTCGGAGTGGGTCACTTGGGGAGTGACTTCACGCCCTAGTTTCGCCCTTCGTGGAACCCGCCACGGGAGGGGATGTGCACATTAATGGGACAAGGTTATCGCTCGTACGATGAGCGGGGCTTAGGTGGGAACGGCTGCGGTCCCCCATCGCGTGGTGGTCCAAAGTGGACGGTCGGATTGAAATGATGGGAGTTGGTGGTGTGTGTGTGTGTGTGTGATTCAAAATTGTCTGTTTGTCTTATTATTGTTATCTATATTGATTGTGTGATTAGTATCGACGACCCGGTGTTGTTTTGTAAACCTGCGGTGATCCATTCGGGGATGGTGAGCAGATATTGAGCAGGTATAGAGATGAGTACTGGGATAGCTGGGATGGCCACGACATGACGATAGAGTCTTCCGCTATAGTTTAGCATTTATTTACATTTCGATTGATAACGAGATAGTTTGGAATAATGTATCGTACTTTGGTTTGGTTTGAGGATTGTATTTATTCATTAAACTATTTATATTAAACGTTGTTTCTTTTTTGTGTATTTGATTATCATACCTCGGCGGCCGAGATGGTAATGTCTTCATACCTGAGTGGTCCTGGTAAGGCACTTGGAGTATGGGGGTGTTACAAATGGTATCAGAGCGACGATCCTGAAACCTGTAACCAATGAACTTAATGAACATAGGGAGTCAATTAAAATGAACCCGGGGTAAAAGTTGTAGGAGCTAGTGCAAAGGCTTGGGAGACGTCCTAAAGTCGCGGGGGTCGCCCTAGAACTTTGAACCGGTCACATAGGAAAGTGTTTGTCGAGTCATATGTGTGCTTGGTTAACTTGTTAACAATGTGATGAAGTGTGTGATTGTTGGATGTTGAAGGAGAAGTTGAGAATGTGAAAGAAAAGTAATATATGTGTAGACATGATGTTGGAATAACATGTTGGATGTTTACAATGTGGCTTTAATAGCATGATGAATTGATCTTGTTGATAGTAGAATAGATGCGTAGCATATTTATTATGTTATCATGTGGTTTTATAAAGTTTAGCATGTTAGTGTACGAAGTAACATGCGGGTAGCTCTTACGAGTTAGTGATACTCGATCGAGTGGGACTGACTCGATCGGGTGGGTTTTTGGCGATTTTGAGTCCAGAATCGAGTTTTGGGGCACTCGATCGAGTAACTAGGGGTACTCGATCGAGTAGGGGGTCACTCGATCGAGTAGCCTAGATACTCGATCGAGTAGGTAAGAGATCAGAAGGTCTGTTTGGTTCTGGAGTTTGGGTACTCGATCGAGTACGTGGGGCACTCGATCGAGTAGCCCGTTACTCGATCGAGTGTGTTTGGGAACTCGATCGAGTGGGTTCTGGGCAGCGTGTTTTCGTGTTTTGAGGTTTAGTACGTGTGTTTATGTTTACCCTTTCTTATATAGTTTCAAGATGCCGCCCAAGAGAATCGCTTTGTACGCGAGAGCAGAGCTTATGACCACGGATGACATCGTTAAGATGTTAGAGCACCAGGATGCTCTTACTGAGACCCCGAAGAGAGTGAATGAGGACAAGGATAAGAGTAAGGAGAAGGAGGTTGATCATTCTAAAAGCGACCTCTATATTGCGAGGTTTAACCCGAAGGAATACAAGGGGGTTGGGGAGCCTAATCGCTTGATAGTTGGTCGCGAGAGATGGAGAACATCTTAGACTTGGTTCATTGCCCTGATGAGATGAGAGTGGAACAGGCTGCGTTCTATCCGAGGGAGGCAGCAGGCAAGTGGTGGGATTCAAAAGAAAAGTGAGTGCTAAGGAGATATACACCAACCAAGGCTTACCCGCTATACCTTGGGGGAGTTTCGTAGGGGTGAGAGGAAGGAGTTCGTGCCGGAGCATGTGAGGAGTAGGTTGAGGGAGGAGTTTGATAAGTTTAAGATGACCGCCGAGATGTCGGTAGCGAGTACTACGAGACATTCAATGAGAAGTCCAGGTATCGAGGATATGGGTTTGAGTGAGGAGAACCTGGCGTTGAGGTTTGAGAGTGGGTTGACTACCAAGATTATGGATAAGTTACCCGTGGGAATCCTTACCGATGTTAAGGAAGCTTATGAGAGGGCTGGAAGAGCGAGAGGTTGGTGGAGATGGCTCGGAGAGGTCCGGTGGAGAGAAGAGGAAGTCCGAGAGCGAGGGTGGTGGCCAATCTAATTACAAGAAAGGCAACCACAATCGATCTAAGGGGTTTTCTTCCTGTCCGGGTTTAGTCTTTGGGGCTTCCTTTGGGCGTGGCCGTGGGAGTGTGAGTAATAGTTGGGGAGTGACTGCTTTGGTTGTGGTGGCGTAGGCCACAAGAGACATGAGTGCACGAGTGCACGGATCTGCTCGAGACCCGCACGAGCTTTGAGCAACGAGACCGGCTGGATCATGGCCAAACCGGGGAGGTCAGAGCTACCAGAGTGGAGGCAACCGCAACGGCGGTAATTCTTATCAGAAGACACCGATGAACAACAACAACAACAATCAAGGGTCGGGTGCTAAGCCGACCGCATCAGCCAAGATCTTGCCCGGGGAGGTGGGCGGAAGACCGATGGCAAGTTGTTCATGATGGACAAGAAGGCAGCCGAGGAAGATGCGCACGTTATCACCAGTACATTCCTTGTTAATGGTATTCCTACGTTTGTTTTGTTTGATTCGGGGCTTCTCGGTCGTTTGTGTCTTGAGTCATGTAAAAACAGTTGGGTTTGAGAGTATATGAGTCCGTTAGGGAGCAAGTTTTCATACCTTCGGGTGAGTCTGTATCGTGTGGGAGGTTGTTTAGAGATGTATCTTTGATAGTTGGGCAAGTCGATTTCCCTGTAGACTTGCTAGAGTTTCCTTTTAATGGTTTTGAGATGATAGTTGGGATGGATTGGTTAGGAAAGTATAAGGCTAAGATAGACTGTCATCAAAAGAAAGTGTCCCTAAGAGGTCCTAAGGGTGTTAGTGTGTCTTATCGTGGGTTTCTAGTCAAACCCAAAGTTAAGTTGATTGCAGCTGTTACCTTGAAGTCGTATCTGAGGAAGGGATGTCCGTTGATCTTGTGTCATGTGAGAGATGACCGGATAGAAAGTCCAGCAGTTGATGAGATACCAGTGGTGGGAGAGTTTGCAGATGTTTTCCCGGAGGAAATTCCGGGGTTGCCACCGAAGAGGGAGATAGATTTCACCGTTGAGTTGAAGCCAGGGACGGGGCCAATCTCTAAGGCACCGTACCGTATGGGTCCTAAGGATATGGAGGAACTTAGGAAGCAGTTGGATGATTTGATAGAGAAGGGATACATTAGACCAAGTGTATCGCCTTAGGGAGCACCGATTACTGTCGTGAAGAAGAAAGATGGGAGCTTGAGGTCAGTGCATAGATTACAGGGAGCTGAACCGTGTGACGATAAAGAACAAGTATCCTTTGCCAAGGATAGATGACCTGTTTGATCAGTTGAGTGGTGCAACAGTCTTTTCTAAGATTGATTTGAGGTCGGGGTACCATCAGGTGAAGATTAGAGAGGTGGACATACCAAAGACAGCTTTCACGTCAAGGTATGGCCATTATGAGTACGTGGTGATGCCGTTTGGGTTGTCTAATGCACCGGCAGTGTTTATGGATTTGATGAATAGAATCTTGACAGTCCTTGGACCCGCTTTGTAGTAGTGTTTATCGATGATATCTTAGTCTACTCTAAGACTAAGGAGGAGCATGAGGAGCATCCGAGGATCGTGTTGCGACTTTGAGGGATCATGAGTTGTATGCTAAGTCGTCCAAGTGTGAGTTCTGTTAGAGAAAGTTGCTTTTCTCGGGGCATGTAATCTCTAAAGATGGGGTAGTGTGGATCCGGCGAAGATTGAGGCAGTGACAAGTGGGAAGCACCAAAGAATGTTGCTGAGGTTAGAAGTTTCTTGGGTTTAGCTGGATACTACAGACGGTTCGTGAAAGATTTCTCCAAGATAGCTAGACCGATGACAGCGTTGATGAGGAAAGAGAACAGGTTTCGTTAGGATGAGGGTTGTGAGACGGCGTTCCAAACATTAAAGGAGCGTTTGACCACGCTCCCGTCCTAGCATTACTGAAGGGAGCGAGAATTTCGAGGTTTATACGGATGCCTCGAAGAATGGGTTGGGATGTGTGTTGATGCGAGAATGGTAAAGTGATTGCCTATGCTTCTAGGCGCTTGAAGCCTTATGAGGAGAACTACCCTACACATGATCCGGAGTTGGGTGCAGTGGTGTTTGCTCTCAAGATTTGGAGACATTACCTTTATGGAGCAATCTTTAAGGTATTTTCTGATCACAAAAGTCTTAAGTACATCTTCACGCAGAAGGAGTTGAACATGAGACAGAGGAGGTGGATGGAGCTGATTGGTGATTATGACATGGAAATTATCTACCATGAAGGGAAGGCCAATGTTGTTGCGGATGCTTTGAGTAGAAAGAGTGTACATTCCTTGTGTACAAACAATCTTTGATGAGGCTGAGGGATGAGGTAGCGAGCTTTGGGATACATATGATGCGGGAAGGGGATGCCATGGGTGATATGACAAGACATCCGGAGTTTTATGATGATATTCGAGGTAAGCAGGCTTTGGATCCTAAGATAGTTGAGTGGAGAGCTGGAGTAGAGAAAGGGACAGTGTCCCGCTTTTCTATTCATACAGATGGTAGTTTGAGGTTTGATGGTAGGTGGTGTGTTCCGAATGACGAGGAGTTGAAAAAGACAATCATGACAGAGGCGCATTGCACACCATATTCAGTTCATCCAGGTGGAGACAAGTTATACAAGGATTTGAAGAAAACGTTTTGGTGGCCTGGATGAAGAAAGAGACAATTTGAGTTTGTGTCCGTTGTTTGACATGCCAAAGAGTTAAAGGGGAACAGAGAAGACCACAAGGTAAGATTCAGTCTTTAAAGGTGCCTGAGTGGAAGTGGGAATCCATTTCCATGGATTTCATTGTGGGTTTGCCAAGAGTCAACAAGGTAACAACATGATCCGGGTGATAGTGGATCGTCTCGACTAAGTCACTCACTTTGTTCCAATGAAAGATACATGGACTAAGGCACAATTGGCTATGGCCTATCGAAAGAACGTGCTTAAGTTACATGGGGTCCCTAAGGACATAGTGTCCGACGAGATGCGAGGTTTATATCGAGGTTTTGGAAGGAGTTGCGGAATCGTTGGGAACAACTTTGAAGATGAGTACGACAGATTTCATCCTGCGACGAGATGGGCGAGATCGAGAGAACAATCAAGACTCTTGAGGATATGTTGCGAGCTTGTGTGATGGATTTTGGTGGTAGGCGGGAGCAAAGGTGGATTTGATAGAGTTTTCTTACAACAACAACCTATCACACCGGTATTGGTATGGCACCGTTTGAGGCTTTGTATGGGAGGAGATGCGGAGTCCAATCTGTTGGGACGATAGTGCCGAGGCAAAGGGTTTTAGGACCAGAGATGGTGCATGAGATGGTGGAACAGATTAAGATGATCAGGGAACGGATGAGAGCAGCCCAGGATCGACAAAAGAGTTATGCAGATCTACATCGTCGGGACATAGAGTTTCAGGTTGGGGACAAGGTTCTTCTGAAAGTGTCTCCAATGCGTGGAGTTATGAGATTTGGGAAGAAAGGCAAGCTAAGTCAGAAGTTTATAGGGCCTTATGAGATCTTAGAGCGAGTTGGGGAAATTGCTTATCGTTTGGCTTTACCAACCAATGGAGAGAGTGCATAATGTGTTTCATGTATCGCAGCTGTGGAAGTATGTGAGTGACCCGTCACATGTGTTGGAGGCAGAGAGCTTAGAGCTAGATGAGTCTTTATCATATCTTGAGGTGCCTAAGCGGATTCTAGACCGAAAGGTTAGAAAGACTAGGAGTGGTGAGACAGTTTTGCTTAAGATCCTTTGGTCTAACCACGAGACCGAGGAAGCTACATGGGAGGCGGAGGATATCATGAAAGAGCGTTACCCTTTCCTTTTTGATCAGGTATGTATGGTTACGGGGACGTAACCTTGTTTCTTTTAGGGGGGTAGGAGATGATCGCGAGAGTTTTTAAGAGTTTTATACACCTTTTATATGTTGTGTCGGTATGTTTGTCGGGATAAGTTGGGTTAGTATCATGCTTTACGGTGTGTTTTGTTTGACCTTCGAGTCAGGAGGCTTATGGGAGTACCTTTGTTTAGTAGTGGTTTGAACTTCGGGGACGAAGTTCCTTTTAAGGAGGGAAGACTGTAATACTCCGTATTTATATGTCTTGGGGTACTCTATCGAGTAGCCCTTACTCTGTCGAGTATGGGCAAGTTGCGAAATAAAATAGTTTTTGACCTGTTGGGTACTCGATCGAGTAGCTGGGGTACTCGATCGAGTAAGGGGGTACTCGATCGAGTACCTTGGGTACTCGATCGAGTGTCCGGTTTTACGGGGAAGTTTTCTCGGGTTTTGTTAATTATGCGATTAAGGTATTTAAACATATTCGTCATTGTTTTAATTCACTTTTACAAAATCTAAAACCCTGTTTAAGAGAGAAAGCCACCACTTCATCTTCCTAATCGCATTCTTAGCAATTCCCGAGTTCGACGGTCGGTTCTTGTTGTTTTTCGTGTCGTTGGATTCCTTGCGTCGAGGGTAAGCTTTTAACATAATTTTTATAATGTTTTGTTAAGATTGGTTAAACCCTAATTTAGGAATTGGGGGTTTTGGTGTGTAGTTTGTGATGTGTAGTCTTTATGTGTTTGTATGATAGGAGGAGAATTCGTAGAGGAGCCGTTTTGATACAAATTGTAGATACCGTCTGCGTGTTGTGCTTTCCAGGTAGGATTTCCTACTCGGTATTAGTCCCATAATGGGATATTGGTGATGTCTTTGTAGTTAGTTGTTTGATATGATGATTGTGATTGTGATTGTGATTGTGATTGGTTGTCTATGGCTCTCGAGATGCGTTCTCGGCTGAGTGGGGTCACTTGCGGGAGTGACTTCACGCCCTAGTTTCGCCCTTCGTGGAACCCGCCACGGGAGGGGATGTGCACATTAATGGGACAGGGTTATCGCTCGTACGATGAGCGGGGCTTAGGTGGGAACGGTGCTGTCCCCCATCGGGTGGGGTCCGGTGGACGGTCGGTATTGAGATGATGGGAGTTGGTGGTGTGTGTGTGTGTGTGTGACGGTTCACTGGTTTGTCTTTTGTCTTATTATTGTTATCTATATTGATTGTGTGATTAGTACTCGACCCGGTGTTGTTTTGTAAACTGCGGTGATCCATTCGGGGATGGTGAGCAGATATTGAGCAGGTATAGAGATGAGTACTGGGATAGCTGGGATGGCCACGACATGACGATAGAGTCTTCCGCTGTAGTTTAGCATTTATTTACATTTCAGTTGATAACAGATAGTTTGGAATAATGTATCGTACTTTGGTTTTGTTTGAGGATTGTATTTATTCATTAAACTATTTATATTAAACGTTGTTTCTGTTTTGTCTATTTGATTATCATACCTCGGGCGACCGAGATGGTAATGTCTTCATACCTGAGTGGTCCTGGTAAGGCACTTGGAGTATGGGGGTGTTACATTCACATTCCACCAACTCGTGTTCTTGTGATATACTGTTAATTATGACATTGATACGGTTCTGGTCATCCAACCTCAGGAGTAGCATGATTTGGAATTGGTTGTTGGCTACGTAATGACATCCATACACAATATAGGTATTGTCGGAGATCAGCTTGTGGCATGTTGTAGCTTCTCTCATAATTGGCTTTGGTTCTTCAATCAGCTCATACATTCCAAGATTACATGGAGTGGTAGATATCAGCTTTACAGCCTGGGTTTTCATAGTGGCATAGACAAAACTAATCATTAACTCTTTTGAGTCGACACATTTACGCATTTCTCCTTTGTTGTCGGAAGTGGTTTGATCACAGACTCACATTTAGGACCATTGTCCACGACTTTATGGCTTTATAGCCACTCTCCTTTTTTTTTAGAAGTGACTCACACATGATTTTCAAAAACCAACATCTTATTACCTTTTTCAATGTCATTTTTATCAAGAGTAAACAACTAGAATTTGCTTATCAGTTGTTTCATACTTATATAGCTTCATCTCTTCTTCTATAATGATGTTAATTTCATTGTGCCCGTAAAATTTCACGCTATTTTCTATGTGATATTTTGTCATGGCATCGTCGGTGACATTGGATATAAATTTTATGTATCATATTTTAGAATGTTTAAATTATTTGCGTCTTCACGAGTTTTTGTTTTTAAATAAGATTGATTATGATTGGTGCTTATATCAACCTGAACAGAGTTTTAAAATATAAATAAGAAAATAGACACTTTTTTTTGTTGGATCTTTTTCTGCTTGATCTTCTAATTTTTCAAAGTTTCAGTTGATGGTATGAATGATATTAGGAGACGTAGGCCCTGTTCTTTTGAATTTAATTTTAGATCTTATAAGTTCAATTCAGTTCAGGTCAATGCACTTCAATTCAGCTCAATTTAGTTTAGTTCAGATCAGTCCAATTTAGTTCAGTTTGGTACAACATTATTACGATTTAATACCGTTATTATATTATATTATATTCCCTCCTATTCTCAATAACCTTACCTTTTTTCCCGTTTGTTCACAATACCTTCCACATTTCTATCTTTGGAAAGTGTTTGTGTGGTCCAAATTTAATTATATGGTCGGTTAGTGTGTTTCGTTAATCTTTGTGCCAAAATGAAACGGGAAGGTTATTGAGCGTATGAGGGAGTATTATAGTATACTACTATTGTTAGTATATTTAATATTATTATTATTATTATTATTATTATTATTATTATTATTATTATTATTATTATTATTATTATTATTATTATTATTATTATTATTATTATTATGTCCTTAATACATAATCTACACTCGTCTACTTATAAAAAAGATGACGGCACTTAGAAATAATCTTTTTTCTAAATGTAGATAGTGTTAGCACTATTGTTTAAAAGTTAAGACGGCTTAAGATCAAACTTAAGAAAAAAAGCAGATAGTTTAAGAAAATGATAAAAAAAACATATGAAAGATTTGTTCAATAAGCAATCCTTGTTGAATGTTATTGGTATGTTATATATTATATATCTATCTATATTAATAAAGTAAACTTTTTTCGAGCGATATTAGAATCTCCAACATTAGAAAAACGCCTCAACCTAATAAATAATGCTAAATAACTATAATAATAACTATAAAAGAAATATAAAAAAATCATCCGTATAACACTTCTATTAGCTAGCTAATCCTATATGAATTAGATGACCAAACAAAATACGCATATAATGCCTACATAAACCTCAGGTAGAGAGTTAGAAAGTTGGGTAAGACTATAACTATTATGTTGAACTTTTATCATTTGAATTAAATATATATTTAAAATATGAGTTATGTTTGTATATGGACTTAATAACGGAGTAGTATTTAGTATTTACCTCCATCTCAAACTATATGTATGCATATAAATATTGATTTACGGGTCAAAATTCCATTCTAATTATTATACTTTTAATTTCAAAGCTTCTCATTCTTCTTTTTAACTTTTTTTCCTTGAGAACGCAATAGTTATTCGTCATGTTTTTTCTAAAAAAATTTAACGTACATTAGTAGTTGTTTATTAATGTAATGTTAATTGTTTTTTAGCTATTTTTTAATTCTGTATTCTATATTTTGTTGTTACTTATCTATGTTTTATTTGTTCATGTGCAGGGTAATACTTCTAGCAATCTTAAATGTTTGAAGGAAATATGGTAAGCAACTGTTTTATTTTTTTATGATTTTAGAAAGGAGTATACATTATATTCTTTGCTATAGAATTATAGAGTAAGTTTTGTGCCTTTAAAGATCAATTTTTAATATTTTATCTTAAACTAATGATAGTTGGGAATTATTGAAGAACTGTGCGCCTATCTTTTTGTTAACAATTATATAGTGTAATAGTCACTCTATTAAGGGAGTAATTGTTCTCTACCTCTCCCCCCAAGTAAGAGCATGTACAATGGTAAGCAATTACTTTGTAGCTTGACAAATCTACATCACATTTTAAGCAATAATTTTGTAGCTTGACAATTTCATTCCAATGGTTTAGCTAGTTAATGAAAAAAATCAAACCTAATTAAATTTTAATAAAATTAAAATTATGATAATAAACTAATTTGTCATTGGTTGATATGATATTGTGGGACCATTTAAGCAACTAGCTTAATGAGGCTTGTTGCTTAAGGCAAGCTAATCTAGTAGGACATCTCCAATGGTGTAGCAACTAGCTTGCAATTTTAAGAAATTGCAAACAAGTCCCTAAGCTACACCATTGGACTTGCTCTAATACACTAACTATGTATGAACGTAATAATTCCTCCATCACCTCCTCTTTCCACCCTCTACAACCATCACTAACCACCAATCTCCTCCTATTTCTTCTTATTTTAGCTCACATTACTCCCTTAATAATTACTCTCATTACAAGCAAGCCCTTATTATGGAACACATTATTGTTTGGTTTTTTTTATAAAGACGAGAGTCTGAGTCTTACTATGAGGATGTGAAGATTATCTTTCATATTATTAGAGACCTCGTTGAAGACGTTAACTAAAGATTGGAAGTATTTATACTCTTAATATCTCACACTTTTTGTTCATGCATGCGCTCTTCCTGTGTTCCCGCACCGCTAAGTAGTAAGAACTCTCTTATCACAGTCATGAACTTGGAGCTATACGAGAGTCCAACTTTTCTGAAACGCTTTTGAGTAATATTAGATAATCCATTATTTATTAATAAACTACCTAGAATAAATCAGTTTATAACAACGTACGTATAATGTAAGGTGTGTTATTAGTAATTTTTTTTGTCATTGCTAATTGCTTAAGACATCTATCCATTATTCTGATTGAGTTGCTTAATTTTAGCCCAACTTATAAAGATATGTCATTGATAATTTAAACTTAATAAAGTTTACGATCCATGTGTATTCTGCTTTAAACGACGTGGTTGCATTACGTTCTTTGAAGATGGTTGTGGTGATCATGGTTGGTCTTTGTATATGGATTTGGTTGATCAATCTTAATACCCTACTCAGTAGGACATCAGGAGTTCTTATACATCCAACCTCATCAGCAATATGATGAACGATGGAATATTGTTCCCAAAACTATTAGTGTTTCAAGTTTTAGATTTCTATAGAATTCACGATATGAACAAGTTAGGTTGCTGAAGTATTGGACTTTTAACAAATGGCGCACCTATTCTTATATAGATACTACTATAAGAAGGTACATTTTTTGTTTTCTTTGGTTTTTGAAAAGAAAAGAAGAAAACAAACACTCGAAATTCAGTAATCAATGTACGGGGTATTAACTTTTATTGCCTTTATTAACTAATTTATCGTATTTCGAATGGTAGCGTTACACAATGTATATAGAGATACGATTGTACACGGTTCTTTTAGATTGAACTACGAATTACTAAGTAATAATAATAATGTTGTTTCTTAAAGAAAAACATTCCTCAAACTTTTTGAAGAATTTACATTCTACACTTCCAATGTATACACTATTATCAATTTGGATCCTCTCCATTACTATCTCCCCATTACCTCTCTAATACACTTTTATTCTAATATATTTTATTTCTCCATCCATTTAGATATTACTTTTATGAAATAATTACAACCACTAGATCGTCCCAAGATTTAATATGCACCGTTTAAAAGTAATGGATGTTTATTTCTTTTCAAATAATGGAGAGAATCTGTACCAAAACTATTATTACTTTTCAAAGATGATGTTAACATTTGGAGTCTGATCTTTAATAAACTCATTAATGAGGAACAATTTTAGTCTCCATAGAAAAAGCATGAAAATCACAAGTTTTTCTTAAATTTATTAAAAAAGGATTGGTAAGCACATATATACTTAGTGTTTCGCATTAGAACATATGTATCATATTCAGCCTTTAATCTTTGTGCCACTAATTTTTAGCAAACATATTTAGTTGTCAATATATATCTATAATTTATTAATAGTTCTATACTCGCATCGTCGCATGAATTTTCAATCTGCTGATTCTCCTATTAGGTAGCCTCCCTTTCAATCTATTCATGTGCTAAAATCTGTAAATTAAACTACAAATATAGTCATGCTCATATTTCGCTCAAACAATCTGAAGTTATAAAGGGTGCATTTTTTATTTTTATTTTTATTTTCTACTTAGTCTCATGACGGGATTACATCAACCAAAAAGCCCTAATATCCTTTCATAGATTTTCTTATGCGGGACCGTATATCTATTCATTTTGAACAAAAGGAAAGTAAAAAAAATTGATTTTGGACCAAACAAAACCGTACAGTAGTATCTTATTTTCGTAGTAGATAACTCACAATAACTTACCTTAAACGGAAATTGATAATTGTTAATTGACTCTCAGAGTTCCAGCTAATCAATATGGTTTAAATATATTAAAAATATTAGTATGAAAGACTCTAACAATCGTCATGTGCATCGCACGAGCATTAAATCAAGTTAGTATATTATTGTAGGGTTTTTTTGTCAAAACAACCTTACATCTAACTCACTTTCAAAAACACTATGTAGCATTATTTTATTTTATTTTGCTTTTTATTACCTTAATTTACTAAAAAAAAATATGTCAAACAGTACAATTTGCTTATTTCTGGCCAATTTGGTCAACTTTTCGACGTTGACTAGCTGAATTAATTACTTTTTTCAGATTTTGCCTAAAACTACCAAATTTCTTCGTTTTTTGCCTTCAAAATTCCTTACTAATTTAATTTACCTCATTTTCAACCAGTTTTCTTTTTCTTCTCTTGATTTCTATATATTTGAGTTTGATTTTCATCTATGTTTTTTCTTCTTTCCCTCTAGTTTATCTCATTACCCCTTAAACGTTTTTGTTAATTTATCACCACATTATTAACCAACTAAACAATTCCTTATGATCACCTTACCACGTCACCAAACTCCTTCACCCACACCATGTCGTCTGTGGTTATAAAATGACACAGCGCCGGACTACGTTTCATCTTGAAAAACCTCGGAATAAAAACATTAGCATTCCACTAGCTCATGTGATATATTGTTATGGTATTGATACGGTTTTAGTCATCCAAACTCAAGAGCGGCGTGATCTGAATTTGGCTGTTGGGTGCATAATGACCGCCTTACACAACATAGGTCATGTCGGAAACCTGCTTGTGGCATGCAATAGCTTCTCTCATAATTGGCTTTGGTTCGCCAATCACCTTATACATTCTAAGATTACTGGGAGGGGTAATTATTAGTTTTGCAGCCTGGGTTTCGTAGTGGCATGGACAAAACTAATCATTGACTCTTTCGAACCGACATATTTACGCACTTCTACTTTAGTGTCAGAAGTGGTTTAGTAACAGACTCACAGTTAGGATCACTTGTCCTAGTCACTCTCCTTCTATTTTAATATTGACTTACACATGGTTTCAAAAACCAACAACATCTTATTACCTTTTTCAATGTCATTTTTACCAAAAGTAAATAACTGAAATTTGCTTATCAGTTGTTTCATGCTAATATAGTATCAACTCTTCCTCTATAGTGACATTTCTTTCATAGGACCCGTAAAATTTCACATGATTTTGTATGCGGTATTTTGTCATGGCATAGTTGGTGACATTGAGTATAAATTCTATGTGTCATTTTTTAATATGTTCAAATTATTTGCGTTTTCGGGAGTTTTTGTTTTGAAATAAGGTTGCTTCAAATTGGTGCTCATAGCAATTTGAACAAAGCTAAAAATTATAAAGAATAAAATAGGCATTTTGTTGGTTGGATTTTTTTC
Organism: Silene latifolia; assembly: GCF_048544455.1. Lineage (NCBI taxonomy): Eukaryota > Viridiplantae > Streptophyta > Magnoliopsida > Caryophyllales > Caryophyllaceae > Silene > Silene latifolia. The sequence goes on along the minus strand of NC_133531.1, from coordinate 121,219,300 downwards.
TACTTTGACCTTCTAGTCTTTCAAGGTTTCAATTGGTGGTATGGGGGATATTAGGAGACTTAGGCTAAAAACCTTTTGAAATTAATTTCAGTTCTTATTAGTTTAGTTTAGTTCAAATCCATTCAATTTAATTTAGTTCAGTTCAGCTTAATTCAATTCAATTAAGTTCAGTTTAGTTCCACATTATAATAATTATTTAATAGTATTATTATAGTTATATTTGTGTTTGTGTTTATATTATATTATATTATATTATATTATATTATATTATATTATATTATATTATATTATATTATATTATATTATATTATATTATATTATATTATATTATATTATATTATACTATACTATTATTTTTTATTATATATAATATTAATATACTTATATCATCATCATCATCATCATCAATCATCATCATTATTATTCTTGTTGTTGTTGTTGTTATTACTATTATTGTTATTACTATTACTATGTATAAAAAATTATTAAAAGGCTAGTCTAAAAATGTCACGTAGACAATGCCACATGGGATGAAAAAAAGTCACGTACACAATAACAATGTGACTTGGCAAATTAATATGACATGGATTATCAATTTATTATTATATTGCATTGGTTTAATTCACTTATTTCCTTTAAAAATCCATCCATATTTCATTAGCTTTAAACTTAATTAACTCAAAAAAAAAAACTAAAAAAAAATACGCATTAACTATAAGTTAATAATTTCAAGATATTTCATATGGAGTAGTATTATATGTATTCGAAATAAAAAAAACTGAATACATAAGAAATTAAGAATGAAGAAAAATAAATGAAGTTGAAAACTAAAAAAAAAATTGTATTGTCACTAATTCATTACTTTTTTTTAAAGGCACTAATTCACTATTGTTGTTACTATAAATTTTTTGTATATAGAAAATGTTTTATAGAACTAATTAATCTACAAATGAGTATTAAAGATCATATAAAATATTTTCTTAGGGAAATATAAAATATATGGAAAAGAAAATATTTATTTAATTTAAGTAATTTACAAACAAATTATGTAAATACTTAAGTGAAATTAGACACTAATAATAGAATTTTAAAAGGGTAGTAATACTGTGTATTTAGTTCATGAAATTATTTCACGTAAATATGTTGCTAAAATTAGAGTAGAGAAGTAGTCAATTTGTCATGATGGTGGACATAGATATGGAATATTGACTACTAACTTAGCGGAGGCATTTAATAATGTGGTTAAAGGAGCACGTTTTCTTCCCATAACAGCACTTGTAAAGTGTGTATTTTTTAGAGTTAATGCGTACTTTTTTTAACGACGTGAGTTTGCAAGGAAACGGTCAATTAAATGACTTCGTTATAGTACGAAAATCACAACCTTGTTGGAGGAAAATTGCAAAAAAGGAGCATACCATAAGGTTGTAGCTTTTGACCATGTTGGAGGGGTGTACCAAGTGACAACACGTAGAGGTTCACGACCCTTGTCATATGGTAACCATTTGCACACTGTTGATTTATCCAAGAGAACATGTACTTGTAACAAATTTCAAACATACAAGTATCCTTGTTCACACGTGTATGCCGCTTGTAAAAACAAGGGCTTAAATGCTGCCCAATTTGTGGACATCACCTACACTACCAGAGAACACTTGGCTTCATACGCTCCTATATTTCACCCTTTGAAAGATGAGGCTTATTGAGGTCCTTACAATGGGCCTACAATAGTATGTGATGAGCTAAATAGACGGGGAAAAGCTGGAAGAGTAAAAGATTTCCTAATGAAATCGATGAGAAGAGTAAGAACAAGGTGTCATGTAGTTTGTATCGTGGTTTAGGCCACAATAAAAAAAACTTACATCATGAGAATTAACAATTCACAAGGGTATTCTACTACTTACAATTGTCTTTTTTTTTTTATAATTTTTTTTAGTTCAACATTTCTATTATCTATGTTAATTTAACAACTCTTCAACTCTTTCAAATGTGCAGGACTAATGTAACAACGTCAACAACCAGGCGCGGTGAACCCGGAACTCCTCAAACAACAAGAGTTTCACATGAGCAAGGCAATATTGGAAGGGGGATGTTGGTTCCCTCCGATGTAGGTCACATATAGTTTCGCACAAGGAGTTTTTAGTAAGTAATCATGTAGTGTATTTCATTAGGGCCACACAATTTTTCTTTATTCATAGGATAGTACGTTTGAAGTTTAATGTGGATTTAATAAGCGCTTTGGTTGAGAGATAGAGGCCGGAAACCCATTCCTTTCACTTGACTGTTGGCGAGGCTACTGTGACCTTGCAAGATGTTCGAGTGTTGTTAGGGATAAGGATTAGAGGGGATATTGTTGGTAGAACAACCGCTTATAATTAGCCATTATTGATAAATGAACTCTTAGGAAAAACACCGGGTGATGGAGACCTTAAAGGGGCTTCCTTAAGGATTGGTTGGTGGTTGGAAAAATTTAGCGGTCTTCCGGAAGATGCAAATGAAGTTGTTCGACATCAATATGTGAGAGCATATTTGCTTATCTTAATGGTAACATCATGTTTCCGGATAAGAGTGGTAATGACATACAAGTTGTTTATTTGCCTTTGTTGAGGGATTTGACCAACATAGACAATTATTCTTGGGGAAGTGCTGTTCTTGCTACTTTATATCGTAATTTATGTAGAGCAAGCAACCTCAAGTCAAGAGACATTGGAGGTCCCCATATTTTATTGCAATTGTGGGCATGGGAGCGAATTACAATTGGTCTACCTACACTCACAGGCCCCGTTAATACTACTCATCATGGACCTAACCCATCAGGTTCTCAACATCAACTAAGGATTGACTCATTGGGTCGTAGGTGTTTAAGTGTGAATCGTAAGAGACCGGAAGGCATTACCACACTACTTGGATATAGAGATGCTTTCGATACAATGCGACGTGATCAATTTATATGGCAACCTTACACCCAACAGATTTTATCTTTTCTACCTGAGTTTTGTCATGATGAATCAGATGATTGGGCAGTGATGGCACCTATGATTTGTTTTAACATTGCTGAGTGTCATTTTCCTAATAGAGTAGCTCGTCAATTTGGGTGGGAACAAGATATCCCTTTAGCTTCTGATACAGAACCTAAGTTGCACAAAGTTGACAAAAGAGGTGCCCCTTCACGGAATTGGATAGAAAAACATCAACCTTACATATCAATGTGGGTAGACCTGTCAAACGGGTCGGATCCCGGGTCGGGTCATACGGGTCGGGTTAGAATACGGGTCGGGTTGAATACGGGTCGGGTCAGATACGGGTCGGGTTATACGGGTCACGGGTCGGGTTAGGGTCAAAATACGGGTCAAGAAATAATTTCTAACGTCTTTTTTAAACGATTTTTTTTAATTAAAAAAATATTTTTTTAAAATGTAAAACATATTTAAAATTAATATTTTAATCATATTCAACGTTTATATTAATTATATTGATATAATTATTAAAATAAAGTTTTTTTAATAATTATTTTATTATTAATTATTATAAAAGTTATATAAAATTAACTTTTTAGTTGTTTTTGTAATTTTAAGTAGTAAAAAAAATATTTTTTTAACTATTTTTTCAAATATAATATATAAATATAAATATTTTAATAAAATTCTTGATTTACCTTTGACCCAACGGGTCGACCTGTTCGGGTCGGGTCTCGACCCTAAAATAACGGGTCATTTCGGGTTCGGGTCAAACGGGCCGCGGGTCAAAAAAACTGGGTCTGTAACCCTAAAAAAACCGGTCGGACGGGTCGGATTTTTGGGTCTGTCGAGTTTTGACAGGTCTAAATGTGGGTTATGAGGGCTGATTTTAGGTTCCATGGTGTAGAGGGTGATAATGAAATGAGTTACTACGACCCTTACATGGTTTGGTACCGGGATCGCACTATTCTATTCATTAATGACACGTCTGTCGCGTACCTGTCAAAAATAAAACCTAACGGTCTCAACTAAATATGTAGTAGAGGCAGTCGAGTATCGAATCCACAGGGAGGAATGTAACTACAGCTATCTATTTCTAAATCTAAGGTAACAATTGGGTTTGATAAATTTTTGGTCCTAAACTACGGAGTTGAAAGAAGAGAAATAAGGAAAGAGCAGTAACGCAAGAAAATGAATTAAACTATCAATAAGAGAGAGGCATGTCGGGACTTCGGTTCACAACGGTAGTTTAACAACTTAGCGATAAATGACTCGGGCAACTAACTCATGAGACGGATATTAGAAGGTCCTTTCGGTCCACTTCCCACCCTAAAATACCACTAACTTAACTTTCGTCCTCATTAGGGTAGTCTCATGTTTATAGCGGCCTATTTAATCCAATCTTTCGATCCAGGTTAATTGTAGCCGTTTAATAGGTGACATAGAAGCGTGCACTCAACTAGGTCGGTGATTACAGTTATATTGCTATAGTGACAGAGTCTCTTAAATCGGTTCGTCTAATTCATTTACTACGTCGTCATTATTCTACCGCAGATCCCCTAATCCCAACATGAAGGGAGATTAGCTACTCATATCTATTGATAAACTAACAGCATGTAAATTTCCAGCAGAAGGCATAGCGAAATAATAATAAAAAGCAATGATAATAATTAGGGCAAGAAGGAATAACAACAATAACATAAACAGGAATTAAAACAACAAAGGAAGGTTAATTATTATTAAAGAAGAAAAGAGAATTACAATCCGAGAAATTCCGGCGTAAAGAACTCGTAATCCAAGTGAAGCAAATCCGAAAAAAACGAAAGTAACAGTTGAAGGGAATGAGTAACGTAAGAAAAGTAGCAGTGAATACTAGGTAAAAAGATTAAGTCCAAGATGATCCTAATTAACCTAGTAAACCTTGGTTAAATAGGAAAAGTCTAAGTGTTATGCAGAATAAACCAAACACGGCTAATTAAAGCCCATAGCGTCAAAAGCCTCTCGATCGAGTAGATTAGACTACTCGATCGACCAGCAGCACAGCAGAAGCTCCTCGATCGACCCAATTCCATTCGATCGAGGACTGGTCATGTGTAGATCACTCGATCGAGTAAGCAGTAGCTCGATCGAGTCTTGGGAAGCTTAGGAATCACTCGATAGACCACCAAACAGCTCGATAGTCCACCTGGGTCATCAATTCAGCTCACGTCTTCATCAAAATGCCTCGTAGAGCGTGCAACGACACTTCTAAGTGCAACACCTCACTCTGGAATAATCCCGTCTCCTCTAAATGCATGCAAAAAGGACAGAAAAGAGCATGGTTCCGCTACTTCCGCGATCATTCCTACAAAAAGGACAAAATACACCAAAGTAGCCAATTCGGGGCAAAATACTATAAAAACAGTATAAAAATGCATGGAAATACGTACTGAAATAGGCTAAAAAGACTATACATTAGGCACGTATCAAATCTCCCCAAACCAAACCTTTACTCGCCCTCGAGTAAACTCAAAACTAAACTAATGGAACGGAAATGATAACTCAGAGCTAGCTTAACTTGTCTACTTGAACCACTTTAATGCAACAGAAATCAACAGTTAAAGCTAGGCAGTCAATACGCAAACGAATTATAAGTCGTTCGAAAATAAAGCGACCTATCGACCTTGCAAGACCAACAAAATTGGACTCTCACGTGGTCACTCTTCTCTCATGAAGCAAAGGGCAAATGTTATATGTAAAAGAGAGAAGAAAGACAAATCACTCACCTAATTACGACCTACATAGCATGCATGCAACAAAAATGAAAGACAATTCAAGTACTAATGCACAAATTCCAACCAACAATGTCCGTCACAGCCGAGGGTTTGCAAATAATATGGGAATAGTGAGGTTCAGGTGAGAAAAGGCAATACAAGTTATGGAAATGTGGAGGTAAAAGCGTCAAGCTAGTTCCTAACAGGACCATAATAAACCATCCGGATCTCAAACTGACTGAAAGACTAACACGGGTGCCCTTCACTTGGCACAAAACTCACTAGACTGGAAACACAATCTCCTCAAAAAAGATATGGAATAAGAGTAGAGGAGTCAGACGGTCACAAAGTTCCCTTTTTTAAACATATCGTCTGAAACAACTAACTGAAACAACCAACCCTCTTGTCGATTGTACATCTTCAAACATCTTCTCAACTCTGACAAGAGGGGACAATCAATACCACTAACTTAACTTTCGTCCTCATTAGGGTAGTCTACTGTTTATAGCAGGCCTATTTAATCCAATCTTTCGATCCAGGGTTAATTGTAGCCAGTTTAATAGGTAACATAGAAGCGTGCACTCAACTAGGTCGGTGATTACAGTTATATTGCTATAGTGACAGAGTCTCTTAAATCGGTTCGTCTAATTCATTTACTACGTCGTCATTATTCTACCGCAGATCCCCTAATCCCAACATGAAGGGAGATTAGCTACTCATATCTATTGATAAACTAACAAAGATGTAAATTTCAAAGAGAAGGCATAGCGAAATAATAATAAAAAGCAATGATAATAATTAGGGCAAGAAGGAATAACAACAATAACATAAACAGGAATTAAAACAACAAAGGAAGGTTAATTATTATTAAAGAAGAAAAGAGAATTACAATCCGAGAAATTCCGGCGTAAAGAACTCGTAATCCAAGTGAAGCAAAAAAAAAAAAACGAAAGTAACAGTTGAAGGGAATGAGTAACGTAAGAAAAGTAGCAGTGAATACTAGGTAAAAAGATTAAGTCCAAGATGATCCTAATTAACCTAGTAAACCTTGGTTAAATAGGAAAAGTCTAAGTGTTATGCAGAATAAACCAAACACGGCTAATTAAAGCCCATAGCGTCAAAAGCCTCTCGATCGAGTAGATTAGACTACTCGATCGACCAGCAGCACAGCAGAAGCTCCTCGATCGACCCAATTCCATTCGATCGAGGACTGGTCATGTGTAGATCACTCGATCGAGTAAGCAGTAGCTCGATCGAGTCTTGGGAAGCTTAGGAATCACTCGATAGACCACCAAACAGCTCGATAGTCCACCTGGGTCATCAATTCAGCTCACGTCTTCATCAAAATGCCTCGTAGAGCGTGCAACGACACTTCTAAGTGCAACACCTCACTCTGGAATAATCCCGTCTCCTCTAAATGCATGCAAAAAGGACAGAAAAGAGCATGGTTCCGCTACTTCCGCGATCATTCCTACAAAAAGGACAAAATACACCAAAGTAGCCAATTCGGGGCAAAATACTATAAAAACAGTATAAAAATGCATGGAAATACGTACTGAAATAGGCTAAAAAGACTATACATTAGGCACGTATCAATTAACCCTTTCTCCCAACAAGTTACTTATCAAGCACTATTTGGAGCCGCACAATATCTTGTAAGTATACTTAATATACTTGTCTATTAATACTTAACCAATATTTCATAAAATGTGATTTGTGATACTATCTATTTTGTTTTAGGTTCATGGTTTTGCCAATATCCATATGATATGTGATAAGGAGCTTCAACAAATGCCTTTTGAGGTGCCCCCTCATTTCCGCTCCATGGTTCCACACATCCGGGACTACTCCTCTCAACCTCTTCAACATGTAGGCTATTCTCATCTTTTTCAACCAACCCAAGAACCATGGGAAGAAAGTTCACTTAGGGTTCATGAGTCACTCGACTCGATGGATGTGGAAGACAATGTACCTTTGGTTTAGTACACTCGGTGAACTAGACACTCTAATGCTTTCATGTCACCCATCAATGAACAAGGTATCCCGGAGCCTTCAAATGGGAAGGAGTTTTGGACTCGCCTTCGAGGGAAGAAAAAGAAGAAGATTTGAAGAACTTAATGTAATAGGTTGGACGGTTAATGCAATTGTCACTTTAGACGGTTAATGTAATTGACATTTTAGTTGGAAAACTTAGTACTTAAACTCCTTGTGCTAAACTATGTGGTGTGTAAACTCTATTTTAGTTTTCAATAGACAATGGTTTGTGTCCAATTTGCATTGTTGAGTTTGGTTGTGCCTTTTGACAATGGAACTAAATGTGGACGAAGTGAAAATGGACAGATTTGTAAAAAAATGGATATAACTAAGTTAATTACCCCGTTATAACGCACAAGTGTCAAATTAGTATTTAAATAAATGAAGATAAAATTTCGCCTTAATTGTAATCAATTCTCATTTTGCACCCAAACACGAGTGTCGATATCCAATACGGTATTGAATATGAGACTACTGGTTAGGAAGAGTGTTCGTGCTATGAGCGTTGTTTTGAAGACCGAGGGAAGTGGTTGATAAACAAAACGTGGTGTGAACAAGGTAACCACGTACGACTCGATGAACGTAGGATAATTCCACTCCTATCTAATCCCTAATCATAACTAACTACATGACCATCCATCACTAATCCATCACCAAGAAAAAACCGATGCTCCTTCTAAACTATCATCCGTAAACATGATGATGTCACTCTAATTACATCATTAACTTAATCCCCTCAACAATATATACTCACTCCCTCGTCATGACCCTCTGTCCAGTCAATTACTATTTATTTCGGTGTAATGTATAACACAATTGTTATTTATTTTCATTTTAATAAGTTTTACGCAAGTAAATAAAAGGACCTATAAAATAGACAAGTGACATGTAATTTTCTCTCCTTTGTCAAACGAATGATTGTGATAGACGGAGCATTTGATTACTCTTCTTCTTCCGTCACTATATAATATAATAATCCTCTGTATCTCTCTTACAAACCAAACAAACAAACAAACAAACAGAATAAAAATGGTGGAGGCAATGGAGCTACCAAATAGACTTGGTATATTAGCCTTCAAAAATAAAGTATTATTACCTGGTGCTATTATTCGTATTCGCTGCACTTCTCTTACCAGGTTCGTTGGTTCCATTCTTTTTTTTTATCATGTTTTGTTGTTAATTCACGGGTCGATTGAAATACTAGTGGCGGATCTTGAAATAAAAATATATGTATGGACTTTATGGCCGGACCCCTCCCGACATAATAACTAAGGTACCCCAATTTGGCAATTTCTATGGATGATCATTGATTAAGTTGATTTGATGGGTTACCAATTCAGTTTATTATGTTAATTCTAGTAATTTTTTTGAGATTTTATTATTATGTTAATAACTTAATATGATGATTATGTTAGTTGTAATGTTGTATCGTCAGTTGGGGGTTTAATGTTGTATGTCTCGCTCTAGTTGCTCAATAATAACCATCATTTCTGAATTTTAATATATACTCTACTAATTGGTTTATGCAAAATTGTTATTGCATGCAAATTATGCTTACTGGAAGGAAGTACACTAGCTCAATTTCAATTTTTAATGACAATTTTCGAAATATTTTGTTGTTTATCAGAACTTCAAATCAACTATTTTGTTGTTTTAAGAGATGTTGCTATTGTATACTGTGAGAAGTCAAGTGGGAACAATATAATTGGAATTGAGTGAGTAATGTTTAGGTTGTGCACAGTAGGGCTAGCTTAGTTGTTAAGGCATAAGGGTAGGGGAGTTGAATCCAAAGGGAAGGTTCGTTGCACTGCCTTTAAGGTTCCATTTAAACAATTCTGACAGAAATTTGGGTTTGAGGGTGCTTTTCATCCTTGCGTAGTTTGGGTGGTTCCATTAAGCTTCCGTTGATGCTTGTATGAGTTAGAGCTGATGAATTAGATAAAAGAGTGATTTGATATAAAACTAGAGGAACAAGTAGTCCTAAGAGAAGAATGGATTTCTAGGATTGTTTGCCTCTTAATCTTGTAGTAGTATTGTGCTTGTTTTGCTATGCAAATGGCAAATTTATGCAAGATACTTGTTTCGGTCCAAATTGCCTTTCATTTAACTACTTTAGCGCATAGAAAGAAAGCCGTTAACCTTGGTCTACAATTTAGATTGGTGTTCTAAAAGACATTGCAATATTACATCAACAGTTTAAAAGAATACATTTGTCATTGGTATTGTAAATTGGCAGTCAAAGATTTGGCAGATAAATATCTTTCTTTAGACGTGGCTAAACTAGAAAAACTTGCATGTTGTTTTTATCTGTCTTTGTTTCTTTTACAGTGTTAAGCTTGTGGAGCAAGAATTATGGCAAAGGGAAGAGAAGGGTTTAATTGGCATAGTTCCTGTACGTGATGCTGTGGATTCTGAATCTGCTGGGCCTGTGTTATATCCAGGTTCATGCTTCTGTTTGTCATAGTCCTTATAATTTGTCCGTATTTTTGGAGATGTTATATGAATATTTCCCAAGGTTGTTTGAATGACATATTCAGCTCTTGTTGTGATTTGTGTGTAATTTTAAAGTTGTGTATTTTACTACTATGTATGTTTTATGGCATTCCCTCTAAATATTCTTATGTAACGTTAAAAATATTCATTGTAAAGGTGCAGGAACTGATTCTAGCGAACATAATCCGAAAAATCAGCCAGCTTTCTCAGGCTCTCCCAAGGCAGGTGGAAAGAGTCAGCAGGAGACTGTTCATTGGCACAACAGGTATTTTGTAATTTGGTTTTTTATGCTTTTCTCCTCTTCAATTGTGAAGTAGTAGTAGGTCGGTGCTTTATTGATGCAAATTTCATTATGGCTTTATGGGTTTATTTTGAAACTTCCAGGCGAACACCCCCGCTTGTGATCTTGTGAACCACATGATACTCTCTCATTTGTTTATGAAAAGCTTTTTAAGATATAAAATAACCACGAGATAATGAAGAAAAGTGAATGACAATGTAGGGGAGTGGCTGCTCGAGCACTACATCTCTCAAGAGGAGTGGAAAAACCAAGTGGCAGGGTTACATATACTGTGGTACTTGAAGGCTTGTGCAGATTCAGTGTGCTGGAACTAAATACTAGAGGAACTTATTATACTGCAAAAATTTCTTCACTTGACATCACGAAATCAGGTAAGAGATCTGAATGTAAAACAGTTTTGATTTTGGATTAACATTATGCCCAACATAGAGTACTTGAACAATTGTGCGGTCGCAAACAGGTCTTAATCAATTTTCTGGTATTGACTTTTTGTGCTGTTTAGTTTGACAAGTTCTCTCTCTTCATAAATGCTAGTATATTAGTATAACTTATATGGATGTGGACATACTGGTTTTACACCCTAAAGAACTATGACTTTTCCATGTATTTTTCAGTTATGGAACAAGCAGAACAGGAGCCCGATTTTGTTGCATTAGCTCGCCAGTTCAAGATTACTGCCATGGAACTTATCTCTGTCCTTGAGCAGGTAAAGGTTTGATCTTCCTTAAATGCCTTGTTTCATCTAGGCCGAAATTCTAAAACATAATCCCCCCGTGTGAAGAATTTACCCGTCAGAAGTTTTAGGCAATCACATTGTAAACAAATGAAAGCTCTTGAATTGGGGTAAAAACCTCTTCATTGAAGTATGAAACATATATGAGGTCACTTAGTTTATAACAGGGCTCTGTCCTATTAATTTTTTCCCAGGAGATCGACTACATTTTTTTTTCATTCTTGTAAGAAACATCTCTTATCCTTTTATATTCGTGCTCAATCATTTAAGGGGGTGTTTGGTTGGAGCTTTTGGAATGGATTCAATCCATTCTAGTGTTTGGTTGGAGGTTTTTGGAATGGAGTTAGATATCCAATGGATTCTAACTCCATTCCAACCCCTTGGAATCCCATACCCATGTGTCTACTCAAGTTTCTAACTCCATTCCTTCTTATTACTACCTCTATATCCATTCCAGGGTCGAACCAAACACTTATGAGCAAGTATGGGGTTCTAACTTCATACCACTATGGTATCACAATCCATTCCATACCATTCCAATACTTCGAACCAAACAACCCCTAAGATAGTATGTAGGCAAATCAATACTTGCTCGAAAGGATCCTCTTAAAGATGTGGAAAGGAGAGATTGATAAAAGGAAACCTCATATAGAGTAATATGAGAATCAATATCTATTTCATGGTTTAGCATGTTGATTGGCCTGTCTATTACACCGTTATACTGTGTATAACTGCAAGCTTTTTTTTTCTCTCTCTCAAAGAGAAGCAAAGAGGAACCAAATGACTGAGTGTAGTTGCTTCTTAAGTTTTCAAACTTTCTCATTCTTGGATGCATTTTCTTATTAAGTTTTCTGTACGGAAGTAAATATATCCTCTTAAATTTTTTAGATAGCAAATAAGGTAATTGTGAGCAATGATTTCTGTGGGATGCTAGGCTTTTGAAACAAGTAGATGTTTGTGAGGTCTCTGCTGTCTTTGTTAGTAAATTGTTCTTTTTGTTAGTTGATATTCACTTGGTCTTTATGTTTACCAGAAACAAAAAGCGGCTGGGAGGACAAAAGTTCTTTTGGAGACTGTCCCCATTCATAAATTGGCTGACATATTTGTTGCAAGCTTTGAAATAAGTTTCGAAGAGCAGCTAGCTATGTTGGATTCTGTTGATCTTAAGGTTAGGCTTTCAAAAGCAACTGAGTTGGTTGAAAGGCATCTGCAGGTACTTTCTAAGATGATTTGCATTTTCAATCCGTCGAATAATGATCTCTCATTTTAGTTTTGTGCTAATGCCCCTTTGCTTTAATGGATTTGCCTCGCTAGACTATTCGTGTAGCTGAAAAGATCACACAAAAGGTTGAAGGACAATTGTCAAAATCACAGAGAGAATTCCTTCTAAGGCAGCAGGTTTGTACGGAGTAAATGTTTCTACTGGACATGCCGTTTAGTTCTTTATGCATTAGGAAATGGGAAACACTCTTGCTAATTGGTTCTCCCCTGTTTTACTTTGCAACAGCTTGATTTATCTTTTTTTTTTTTGAATGATATTTATCTTGATACATTTTAATTACTTGAAATCAATAAGACGACTTTGACATATGGATGACAACATTGTGCTTTGAGTAAATGGAAAAATATAATCTTGATCAGACAGATTTAAGTACATGGTACGTCTGACAACTGTCGCTTGTATTTCTAGAATCTTTTGACATCCACTTTTGTGTTATATTAGTAAGCGTACTCACTTATACTAGACCTTGTTTTAGTTCAGAATGAGATCTTTATTATTGTTCATTCCTCACTCCGGGTTTGGCTTGTGAATGTTTCATAGCCAATCATCTTTGTGTAATTTTAAATTGCTTTCAACTTTCACTTTCTGGCTATTTTTTGAAGTTCATTTTTTATGTGTTTGTATTTCATCTTACTTAGATGAGAGCTATAAAAGAGGAACTTGGTGATAATGATGATGATGAGGATGATATTGCTGCTCTTGAAAGAAAAATGCAAAATGCAGGAATGCCTTCAGATATTTGGAAGCATGCGCAAAGGGAGTTGCGGTTAGTTTTTTTATGTACTCGTTAGAAAAATGCTCTTTGATTTTTCTTTCTTTGTCTTTTTTACATTCTTGGAAATTGTTTCCTCATTAGCTAAAGCAATTTAACATTCTTAACTTTGTAAATATGTCAATTGTCGAGGATATTACATGATGGTGGACGCAGGGTATGTTGTTTCTGGGATTCTGTTGAGAATTCAAAGCTACTTGCATTCAAAGATACTTATTTAAATTTTTTGTGAAACAATAATTGAGTATAATGCTCAAAAATTTAGTTTCCCGATGTCCCTGGACCCCATGGTTATGACTTCTGAATCTTATGATCATACATCCGCCAATGATTATACAATAGGCTTTGTTAATCCTAGAAACAAAAGAATCATAGTTGAATGACTTGAATATTATCGATGAGTGCACTAAATTTTGGATTTTTTAATTCAAACTTTACAGGAGATTGAAGAAAATGCAGCCTCAGCAACCTGGATATCATAGTTCACGCGTTTACTTAGAACTTCTTGCTGATCTTCCCTGGAAGAAAGCTACTGAAGAGCATAAACTAGATCTTAGAGCTGCTAAAGAGCGTCTTGACCTTGACCATTATGGATTGGTCAAGGTCAAACAGCGCATTATTGAATATTTAGCTGTTCGTAAGGTAGATGATTTCATATTCAGTCAGGCTTTTTTGGTTTGTTACTGAGAACTATATACTCACCTTGTTTGAGCTCACTGCAGCTTAAACCAGATGCAAGAGGACCAGTTTTGTGCTTTGTTGGGCCACCTGGTGTTGGCAAAACGTCCTTAGCCACATCGATTGCTACTGCTTTGGGTCGAAAGTTTGTACGTATATCTCTTGGTGGTGTGAAGGATGAAGCTGATATCAGGGGCCACCGGCGGACTTACATTGGAAGCATGCCAGGTCGCCTTATTGATGGCATAAAGGTAAATCTTAACTACAACTATGTTTTTTCCATGCTATCACTAAGACGTCTTCTGGGTTTCTCATATGCTCATTATACTATCATTGACAAAGTGATGACCTGATTATATTTTACCATCCAAATTGTCTACAATAACAATCCTTCCCTCTCGTGCTGGATGGGTTCAAAGAGATTGTGCTATGCTAGTTATGATCTCTTACCCTACTAAACAACTCATGCATGTGCTCCCTAAGAGCTTTCATATCCTTGTGAATGTATACCTCTAATGAGTACCAATAAAATACGTCTTCTGTATCCCCTCCCTTCCCCAAACAATCTGCTCCATTGCTCGAGATTTTATCAGATTAGCTAGCCCCTTTCAGTTTATCCCACTAGAGTCTTGAATAGTCATAGTATTCTTTTACTTCGACAGTCTTCTTTTTTCGTATTATTGAACGCGCTATATTATTCATGTCAGCCGACCCCAAATCATTTTGGGATTAAGGCTCTGATGTTGTTGTTGATGTTGTGGTTGTTGTGGTAGTTGTTGATTTGCCCCAATCTGAATATTGCATAATCCATGAAGCTATATTTTTGACCAAAATCTCTTCCTCGTCTTAAACATTTAGCGTTATACTGTAACAAGGTTACTTTTATATGTTTGTCACTGCCATCTGCGGGTGTTAGCTGAATTTTGTGATGATTTTCCTTTTGTTGTATTGCCTTTGTTAGTTTCCATTTCTTCTGGAGTGTTACTACCCTTTGCTTCTGGATTACAATGGAAAAAAAAGGCTCACAAAATTAGTTGCAGTTATGCAATCCTCAAAGTAGTTTTCTGTATGGGTCATCCAAGACAGTCTTTTTGTGCTATTAACACGGGCAAAGGCTGCATGTGTCCGACCCCTGAGCCTTTGAAGCTCTATGGTTATTGTATGGCTTTTGCTACTTTTCTTTTTTCAGGACTTCAGGTTATGGTTGACTATGTGGTATTGCTGTTTATTTCTTTCTTTGTTGTCCTCGTTATGTTTTTTGTCGGTTTCCAGAGAGTGGGTGTCTCCAACCCTGTTATGCTATTGGATGAGATAGACAAAACAGGCTCCGATGTCCGTGGGGATCCTGCTGCAGCTTTACTAGAGGTTCTTGATCCTGAACAGAACCGAACTTTCAATGACCAGTATCCTTTTTGTGATATATTCTTTTGTTTCTTGAAAACAGATGCTTATTACTTCCAGTCTATGGTTCTAACCTTTGAGAAGAAACTTTCTTATGGTTTTTATATGTTACTACACAGCATCTTTTGAAAAAATCCTTATGCGACAATCATTTAATCCTCTTTAGGGTGAAATTAGAATTGGCGAGTGAAGTATGAAGGAATGATTGTGGCGCAGATTTTGCCTTTGACTAGGTAGTTGGATAGAAGAGTAGGATAAACTGGCTGTCTCTGTTTCCTACTTGCCGGTGTTGCTGCCCTCCATTTTTAGCTGGTTGACACTCAGATTTTAACCTTCTTTGGTTTATATAAATGTCTAAGGTTCCAAATATAATTTTTGTTCCTCCATACTCCTTTTTAAGATTTATTTCTTAGAATATCTCATCGGTTGTTCTTCCCTCAATAAGGGCCAAATAAAATGCTTATCCCTAATGAAGAGCGTGTTAACTATTTAGCATCCATATACATGGTCTAAAAAATACTTATCCCTAATGAAGAATTTGCCATGTGCACACTTCATTTTGTACCATGTTATAAAATAGTCGTTATAGTAACCTAATGTTATTTCTTAACCGCAACCATTCAGTTATTTAAATGTTCCATATGATCTTTCAAATGTTATCTTTGTGGCAACTGCAAATAAAATGCAGCCTATCCCTCCACCCCTCCGGGATAGGATGGAAGTCATAGAACTGCCTGGATATACACCTGAAGAGAAGCTCAACATTGCTATGCAACATCTTTTACCAAGAGTCCTAGACCAACATGGATTGAGTTCTGCCTTCCTTCAGATTCCAGAGGTATTCACTTTTCCAAATCTTTGCACAGCTTGTGGGAGGGCACGTGGGTGGGCGCACATGTGTTCATCTCTCCTTTTCGCTTATGGGCATTATCCCATCCTTGACCTTTATAAACAGAACAAAGGAGATTGATTTAAGGAGCCATATATACCAAAGTCAACCTCAACAAAAATTCTATGGCTTCATAAGAAATGTTCAGATCTAATTTTTTAAGGCAAGTCTAGGAATAATTACAGTTAGAACAAGGGGAGGGGTGTTATTATTCTTTTATTGCTTCTTTCTGTCCTCCATCGATCTTCTCTTGCTTTACTGATGCTTGTTTCTTTTTGTTCTTCTCAAATTATCCAAATGTAATTATTATCTGTGTTTTTTCCCCAGTCATCCTCTATTTTTGAATTTTTAATACCTTCCTCTCTTTGAAAATATTTTATATCCCTTTCTAACTTCTGTTCTCAGAGACTCAGACTACCTCCTTAGTGGTCAAATGCTTGCCCCTAGGCATTCTAATGATCTAACTATTCTCATGAATCGTTCGAGATTTTTCTTTTTTGCCCTCATCTACTCCTTGCAAAGTATGCATCATAAATTTCTTGGTACTCAATGTGTACTAGAAGTTCTTATCAGAAAATTCAACTGTTGTCACTGTAGTGATACTTGTCACTTGCTGTTTACTACTTGTTCTTGGCAGTATCTTTGATATGTACTCCGTAATAGATGTTTTTGCTATCTATTAACATGCAATATGATGCTTTAAAGCCAAAGCATTATGGAGTTGTCAAGTCACTCTTTAGATGAGCTTACCTGTATGCTCGTTATTTTAATCATTTTTTCAGTTGGTATAGAGAAGTAGGAATTTTCTTATTTCGTATATAAGGACGTTCTTCCGTAGTTGTCAGTGACTATATATGTCTATAGGAAGACCACTACGATGAATAGTGAAGGGAGTGAGGTTAGAAGAAGAAAACATTGAATGTGTTCCCTTGTGAATAATCTGTTCATTAAGCTTTCTAATTGATATGTTCTTCAATTATTTTGCATTTTCCATGCGCTTTCTATTTGAAGCAAAGACCTCCCACTGCTCCCACACATTATATTATATATTGTACCTAAACCAGCTTGCCAACTATACTTTCCATCCGCATTTAAGCTAATGATATGATCCGCTACTCACCACCACCACCTCCTCAAACACTGGTATTTTTTGTTGTTGTGAAAAGGCAATCTCTACCAAGTGTCAGGCCCTGTATTCAAGGATGCCACTTATCATTCTTAAACTCTTATTGTTCTCTATACTGTCAGGATATGGTGAAACTTGTGATTCACGGATATACTAGAGAAGCTGGTGTTCGGGATTTAGAGCGAAATCTGTCTGCATTGGCTCGTGCAGCAGCTGTAAAAGTTGCGGAGCAAGATAATGCTACATCAGTTAGTAAAGATATCCATCAGCTTTCTTCACCTATTCTGGAAAGCAAACTTGCTGACGGAGAAGAAGTAGAAATGGAGGTGATTACCATGGGCGTCAATAATCAAGATTTTTCAAATGCTTTACGACTTACATCTCCTCTGATCGTGGATGAGACTCTGCTTGAAAATGTCCTCGGTGTGAGTTTTTTCATACTCTTTCTCCGTCTAATCCTTCCCCTTGTTTCTCCATGTTGGCGATACTATTTTTTGTCTGTGTGAAGTGAGGCGCAAGGCCAATACAATAAATGGGAAAGGGGATTCGTACCTTTGACCTATCATCCACTAGCTCTGAGTCTCTACGGGTATCCACATTGATTATTCTCTGAATGTGTGATTTCTTAACTTTTGCCAATTTATTTCTTAACTTTTGCCAGACTAGGAATGATACAGTGGGTGCCTCATTTTTTATGTGTACTAGCATTTATCTCTTATAGAGTTCCTCATTTATCGCATATAGCTAGCCAGTTATTTTTTAGTCTCTCAAAATGAATTTTGTGATCGCAGCCACCAAGGTATGATGATAGAGAAACTGCAGAAAGGGTTGCAAATCCTGGGGTCTCTGTTGGTCTGGTGTGGACGGTTCATGGTGGGGAGGTTCAGTATGTTGAAGCCACTACCATGGGTGGGAAAGGCACCTTACGCCTCACTGGACAACTTGGCAGTGTTATCAAGGAATCAGCACAAATTGCTCTTACCTGGGTAATTTGTTTTTCTTTATCATTAGATCATGTTCATTTAGCGTCTTTTGAAGGATGTGCCGCATCTGCTAAACCATATGGACCAACCAGTCCTACGCGGCCACGCCCTTAGAGGGATCCCTCCTAACTTCTGTGCCGGGAGTTTTAACTTTTAATCTCCAAGTCGCAAGTCAGGTTGCTTCACGATAAGATTTGTAATTCCTGTCATTTTTAACAAGTACTCCCCCCGTCCTCCTAATTGCTTCATATATTCCTTTTTAAGAAGTTTTTCGTTTTTCTTCTCACTTCTCTTTCTTTCCCTTTCTAGTAAGTTTTATGCCATCAAATTATTAAGTTATCCTGATAATATCCATTTAATAACAAAATATTTCATTAATAACCTAACCAAATCTCACTTAACTTAATCGATTAATCATTAACCATACACTAATTACACCATTAAGTAGTCAACCGCCATCGGCCATCCACCCCTAAGGCATCTCCTCCTGTTCCAGCAAGCCAAACGACCACACCATTGTTGACCATGAACCCACTGGCGTTGAGCACCAGCCACACTATGAACCACCTCTGGGAACCGCTGACTCCACCTGCTCCTTCTCCAACCCTTTGAATCCTCTCTCGCGCGGCGCTGTTGTTTTTTCTCTCTCCAACCATCCCCGACATCGTCCCTCCTGTTCTTGACTCCGTCACATCCTCTCTCCAAATCCCCTTCCTCCTCCCTTTGTGATCTTCTCTCAATCCCATTATTTTGATAATGTGGACCACTATTTCTCCAATCGACCCTCCCCAAATTATTTTTTCACGAAAATAAATCAATCGAGATTTATTGATGTATTCCTAGTATCATGATGAAGGGGAGCTTTGGCGCACCGGTTAAGGTGTTGCTTTGTGACCGTGAGGTCACGGGTTCAAGTCCTTGGATCGGCCTCTTGCCAAAATGGCAAGGGAAGGCTTGCCCCAATTACACCCTTGTGGTGGGACCCTTCCCCGGACCCTCGCCTAGCGGGGACGCCATCGTGCACCGGGCTGCCCTTTTTTTATTCCTAGTATCGTGATGGTTTTGTTGGTTCAGATGTTATGATAGTGGGGTAGCTCTGGTGGTGGTGGTCGTAGGTGCAGTGAAGTTGTAAATAGATTCAAGTTGTCTTCTCACCAATCTAAAACCCACTTATCTTATATTGCCATGTTGGGGGTGCGGTTGAGCGGGTCTGGACATTACAGCTTTGGGTCTTTTTTTGTTCAGCTCACTTTCGGGGTCAGTGATTGTCGGTCAGGTAAATATTGTGGTTTTGGGGTTGATGATTATCAAGGTTTTTTTCAAAGCGGGTTATTCTTGGCCATGTTGTTTTGGATGTGGTCAACTTGGGTTTGAGTGTTCTTCGGGTTTTTCTTTACGAGTTTGGATGAGTTTTTTTTTTTTTTTTTTTTGATAGGGTTGTAACTTGTAAGGAGCTGCATGTACTTTCACTTGCGGATTTTTGCTTAACAGAGCTTGCTTCTTCCTTGTTATATTTGGACGAGAACAGGTAAGATCAAGGGCCAGTGATCTAAAATTGGTAGCAGCTGCTGATGCCAACATAATGAAGGGGCGCGATATTCACATACATTTTCCTGCAGGGGCTATCCCTAAAGATGGGCCATCGGCAGGAGTGACGTTGGTCACAGCATTGGTGTCATTGTTAAGTCAAAAAAGAGTGCGGGCAGATACAGCAATGACCGGAGAGATAACCTTAAGGGGTCTTGTACTTCCTGTGGGTGGTATTAAGGATAAGGTGAGCCACTACTTATTTCGTACCTTTCATTATTTAGTTTCTTTCATTGATGCTCTAGCTCATTATTCTTCAATTTGTACAATCAAGGAAGCTGAGTTCTCTCCGAATCGGGTTTTATAATTTTAATTTATTTTTTTTCACAAAGCAATGTGTATTACCAAGTACTCCGTAAATGATGAGTATGTTGATAGCTCGCCAAATAATTGTTGAGTAATCAATTAAAAGTGCCTCAGGCTAACTAGTGTAACCTTAAGTTTTATTCATTGAATTTAGGAGTATCTCATACTTCATTCATTTGGCTTTGCTTCATTTTTGAAAAATTGTGAGGAGGATTGCGTAAAACGTAGTAACCCAAAATGAGTGGAGGGATTATGATTTTACATAACTAAGGTTACATAAAATTCGGAAAAACACTGGGTATGACACTGAAAATTGCTACTATCTT
The DNA here is from genome assembly GCF_048544455.1 of Silene latifolia. Lineage (NCBI taxonomy): Eukaryota > Viridiplantae > Streptophyta > Magnoliopsida > Caryophyllales > Caryophyllaceae > Silene > Silene latifolia. Next base: position 121,198,682 of record NC_133531.1, on the reverse strand, counting down.
TGTACATCATGGTAGCTGAGTTATTTGTAAATGGTTGCTTAGTTTTACTTGATATGAGCAGGTGTTAGCAGCACATCGATATGGTATAAAGCGGGTGATATTGCCTCATCGGAATGTCAAGGATTTGGCCGAAGTACCAGCACCTGTTCTTTCTACACTTGAGGTCTACTCTCTTCAAAAGTCTCTTATATTTACACTTCATTCTCTGGTTCTCTTAACAAGGGATTTTCTAATGGACAGATAATATTTGCCAAGAGAGTGGAAGATGTATTAGACGAAGCTTTTGAGGGCGGATATCCATGGCGACTTCAAGCCATGTTATGATCCGTTGTTGATGGCATGGCTTCATCGACAGAGATGGTTAATTTACTGCACGTTTATCTTTATCTTCATATTTTCCACGATGTACTGAAAGAAATATATGTCTTCCACTTGTACATTACACGCAATGTATATCCTCCTGTATATTACACCACCAATATCATAATCTTATGTACTAACATTCACTCCAGACACACTGCCTCTGTAATATGAACCCCGTCCCCATACGTAAAGGTTCTTGTCTACGACGGGGTAATAAAAGTGGATCTACACAGCTTGACCTGTATTTTTGGAAAAAAGTTGAGGATTCTTTTGAATTAAGAGCAAGGCTTTTGTTTGGTATGAGCTTTTTGAGCATTTCCAGGCGAAGACAGCGACACCCACAGTGACCTCCAAATAGAAGATTCAAAACATTTCTTCGTCTTTGAGAAGATGAATACTCCATTTCGGCCCTCTACATGGCCCAAACTCTCAGTTCAGGCGCTCCCCCTGCACATGGAAGGCAGGCAGTGATGATGGTAGAGTATAGAGGCATGTCCGATATCTGCACAAATCTGGGCCTCAGCTTTCTGCAAATTATGCAAGCCCTCTCTGGAATGTGACTTGGTTCGGGGGTGAGTTTAGAAGGGATGACGGTGTTACTTTTGGAGTTTGAATCTTGATTTTTTTTTTTTACTTCTGTAATTTGTAAAGAAAAAGGGAGAACCATTCCTAGCCAAACAAGCCAAGCTGTGAACTATTGATGTTTGGAATAGTTTGACTGATGTTTATGATAAATATATATCGATTATGAAAAATCAGCACTTTTAGTGAGTCAACTCGTAATAGAATTAGAGGGGGTTGTAGCAAGTTGTTTTTGGAAACCAAGGATGTCCCTGACAGGGACACTAGGTTCATAGTTGGGTTGCCTGCAGAATTTAGAAGATTGGAAAGGGAAGTTTTCTATGGCCTACCCTAGCTGAACATGGGCGTAAGTGTATCTTGTCGTGGAATGGTATTCTGTCACCCGCAGCTCGAATGACTCTCATCTCTTCTATCCCCGCTCTTTGTATTTACTTTTCTATTGGCATTTCAAATACTGGGCGGGATGGAGGAAAAGGTCGGTTCACTTGTGCAGTAGGATTTTTTGGGCCAAGTTAAAGGTGACGGAGGATTAGGCATTTGAAACACAGGATTTGCTAGATAAACAAGTTTGGAAAATTATTTTGAACCTAGTCATTGTTATGAAGATTGGTTTATATTGAGGGAGTTGCTGAAAACTCCTTATGTTATTAATTCCTCTTGGAAATGGCGGGTTAGCTTACCGTGGGACTATGTAGAGGTGGAACCCATACCAACGCGAGTAACACTAGATCAACTTGAACTCGGGTAAATTGATTAGTATGTACTTGAGACAAATCATTTAAAGTACAAATTTGGAGGACACATGACTTTGCCCTCTTGTAAAATGTTCATCCTATTACAGCGACATGACTTGGCCCTTGTAATTTGTTACTTGTAAGAGTATCAATCCTATTTGAATTGACTCATTAGACATGAGATTCGAGATAGAAACTAGTAGACAAACCCAAAATGTAATAAAACCCAATTATATCAATCTACATTTCAAACGTCCAGGTATTAATTTGTGTACTTAAAAACTTCGAAAAATCCCAAAATGTGAGGACACCCACAGCATATGTGACGCTTCAAATGAACTCCCGTACCAGTGTATAACCAAGTCTGACACTTGTGTACGCACTCGTGTCTGACCCTCCATAGAAGCGAAGCAACATAGTGCAGCAGATTGACATGTACAAACACAGGTTAGGAACTTGTTGCTTACGTTTTTCTGGTATTGTGGTACATTAGAAATAGCAAAAGAAAAGAAAGCAGGAACGGTATTGTAGTACATTCGAAATCACGAGAAAAGAAAGAAAGCAGGAACAGTCACAGCTTGTGGAAATGAAGATTAGGAAAACCTAAACACAATGGATTATTACGACATGATTAACACGACTATTTAATTTCACTATCACATGAGCGTTAAGAAACATTACACGCAAGACACATATTCGGCATCATCACTGTTATATATAACTGTTATAATGGAGTCTAATTACATGCCAGATAGAGCTGAAAGGATTCGGCAATCAGGTAGCCTTTTTTTCCTGCATTGCTGTACAAGTTTCTGTACTCAGCTATTTATCTCTTTATCAACAACGGGCCTTATTCCGTATGCCCATTGAAATGTTGTTCTCCGGTAAGATTGAACCCTCACGCACAAGCCTGGTCATGCAATAATCTCTCCAACAAAAAAAATGATTTCCTTTTCTTTAGCCTTTCTAGACAAGAGAGTAGGTACCGATAATGTGGATCTTCCTTCTTCTCAGCCTTAGTTTGTGCTGTCTTTTTGCCGTATTAGACATGCCTTTTTAAGCCACCATTCTTGGACTAACTGAACATTTGTGGTAGTGGCGATAAATAATGACGATCTCCCCGCGGGAATATTAATTTTCCATTTGATTTATATGGCAGCACATTGGATGGCACAAACCAAGTTACAGATATCGAAGATTAATCCCATTTGTGGCAAACTCTCATACACTCTCAACCACTGTATTGGCCCTTGTGGTTCTGAAAGCTTTGACCATGCTGGTTAGGCTGGGCCTGAGCCTGCGGTTGAGGCGGCTCATTATGCAAGTTTGATGGCTGTGTGTTGTAGTGTGGAAAGGAGTGAGGATACAGAGGGTTCATCAAGGCCTGCATTAAAAAGCAATCTTCTATGAAAACATCACATTTGTCAAAGCTAACAGCACTCAGACTTGGTTATAAAACCACGCCTGACTCAGATTTGACACGTACTTAAAAGAGAGTCTCCCACAATTATTTAGGTGAGATTTTTCAGATGAAAAATTACTAAAATGGGGTTTGATAATGGGTAGAAAGATTTGTCTCACTCCAAACGCATGAGGCCCTCTCCCAAAAGATAAACTACAGTGTTCCATGGGCCACAGACGGTGTTCTCGATGAACAGTTGCAGCTATCTTAAAGAATAACTGATCACCTGTGATTGAAGGTGACTAGCATTCCCAGCACCAAAATGGCCCTGAGAAGTGTCTTCTTGAGACGGATCAGGGAAGCCAACTTGGGTAAAAAGTCCCTGCGATCCATGAGCCATATAGTCCTGAAGAGAGCAAAGATAAGAACACGCAAACCAGGAGACAACATATGAGGAGGTGGGAAGAGCCTTGACGTACCTGAGACATAAAATCATTCCCGCCACCAAAACGAGAAAATCCAGCCTGAGAGTTTTGGTTCAAGTAGCTAGCAGGAAATCCAGATTGCGCTCCTTGGGTGGCATAATCAACTGAATATCCACTTTGTGAAGCCTGTCACATATACAACAGATTGACACACCTAAAACTACAAAAAGATGAAAATGCCTTAGTTTAAAAAAACACGGATGAGGCACGCATAAGCTCAAGGCTGAATGAAGCACAAGCCAAAACGCACTGGGGCATCCTATGTATAAAGGTGCAGAAAGTGACATGCACTTATATTTACATTCCATATACTCTATTTAGTAATTCTTTTATTTACCCTTCCCTTTGCCCATTACCCCTATCTTACATGTTATGACTTTTTAATTTCTAAAGAAAAGTACTGATGCACGATATCTTATATATATTGAAAATACAAATTTGTCTGCGAAAACTGTGGGCCTTCGCACTACAATCCCTCATCGCTGTGGTTCACCTTGGGCCTTCTGAAACTCGGGACAATACAGAGGAAAGCTGAGTTTCCAAAAAAAAATACGGACCACACAAGGCTTATGACTCCTCGAAATACACCATTGTAGCAATACGAACAGTAAAATGAGTCACATACATAACAGGCATCACAATGTCATCTTAGCAAAGGAAACACACATCATATAAAGAAGACAAACCATAAAAAAGACAACCAAGTCCATATGATTCTAAATCCTGAAATATGAATATACCATTTTTTATTAATATAACAGCAAGGCAACCTAGAAAAATTACTGCCGGTTCAAATAATACGATAAAGGGACCATGCACATGTCAAAACCAGTAACAGCATGCAGCCATGATATTACATGAAGGCCAATATGCGAGGATCAGCTGATCACTTGTGGTAGATACAGGTTTTCAGCTTAACAGTGTTTTCCAACCCGTGAAGAACCTTTCACAAATAGCAGATGTGTGACAATCACAATGATATTTGGCCAATACAGGAAGACAACAGGCAGCCAATATTTGACACTCACAATTGATCTTTGGCTGATACAAGTCGACAACAGGTAGCCACTATTTTAATGATATAGCCAACCCTAGGAAAGACTATTATAGAGACAGCAAATGCAGGAGCAATACCACTGATCACAGATATATTTAAAAAAAAAAAGGGCACGATAAACCCGGTCATTTCCACACCATCCTGTCAGACAGGGTACAACAATATGATTTGTCGTACAACCACAATTGCAACCAATACAACAATTTACTACCATGCATACATACTCAGAGCACAATGTAAAAAAATATACCTGTGTTGAGAACTCGGCAATATTGTAAGAAACATGGGATCCTTGACTCTTAAAATCATCCCCCAAGAAGTCCTGGCGTATTGGACATATATATTAGTACATCAGAATTACATGGCTACGGAGACCAAGAAATGGACTTCTTAAAATGAAAGGAGGGACAGTATACCTGTGACAATCCCCCTAGAGAGAATCCATCACGGAAAGATTGGTTAGGCCCCTAACAACAGCAAGTTATATGTCAGTAACGAGCCAACAATGACTTGAAGGAAAACTTAAGGACACAACAGAGGAAAAAAAACTAATCAAGTGCCTGAAAGAAATACTAACATTAGAAACAAAGCCGGGTTGTGACAATGGACCACCAACGGACTGTTGGCTATTAGGACTTTCTGGGGGAAAGTTGAAGCTAGGCCCAACATTTCCAATAGGCTGTTGTGAGCCCTGCTGGTGAGGAAGGTGACTGCCAATAGGAGCAGCACTACCTCGGCCAGCACCAAAGCCACGGCCACCAGGCTGGGGTACTTGAGGAACAGCTCCAACAGGACCATGCACAGCTCGAGCAGGAATAGCATATGGTTGAGCCGGTGGTGCTCCATGATAAGGATGAAGGGGAACTAGAGGCATTGGAAATCCAGTGGGATGTACTCCTGGCTTGTGACTACCATTGGGTGGTCCTTGTGGCATATACCCTAATGGAAGGATGTCAAAGCTGAGTCAACAACAACGACAACTAATAAAGAGAGCCTTATTCCCAAAATGATTTGGTCGTTTACCATAAATCAATATTTGAAACTGTCAATGACAAGTAAAATCATGAGAATTAAGGGAAAAAACTGAAAAAATAAAATAAAATATAGTAGTACATATACCATCAAGAATGAGGAAGTCACAAAAATGCAAAACTTTCATTTATTTCAGGAAAAAATATTGTTCTGCATTATAGTAATACTATCTACAAATATTTGACACTGTTAATGACAAGTAAAATCATGGGAACACCAAGTAGATAATAATTAATTAATTAACTAAAAATATTTAAAAAAAATACTAGCTCCTTTTCTTCTACTTTTCCTTTTAGGTCCATTTCATTGATTTCTACTTTCTCTAAATAGGTCTTTCACTTCTCTCTCAAACAAGTGCCCCACCTATTGTTTCTCCTCTCTACTTTTACATTTTTATTATTTTAAGTAACGTGTCATTTCGAAGGTGGAAGATATCAAAGAATTGGCGAGAGTAAATAGTTAAATAAACCTTTTGTCTTTTTTATACAAAAGATAAATCCCTGCTTTTTACAAAATTACAGAATTAATATCAATTTGTAAAAAAAAAAAAATACTTTCATATGAATTAAATTTCACAATATGTATATATTTTGAGAAACAATAGGTTGAGGAACAAGGTGGTCCAGGAAAAGTAGGTGTTGCGTCAATTGAAGATAAGATGTGGGGAAATCGTTTAAGGTCGTTTTGCCATATGCGGCGAATATTACCGAAGGCACCGGTGAGAGATGGAGAAGGATAATATTGCTAGGGGAACGGATAGACCAAAACAGAAAAGGATAAGGGTGATTGAAAGCGATATGAATGTTTTTGGGATTAGTGAGAGTATGACAATGAAGAGGGCATTGTTGAGAGAAAGAATTAATGTTGAAGATATAGTTTGTGTTTCAGATCATTACTTACCTGTTTACCATTTTACTTAAAGAACCAATTTTTAAATCCTACCGTATTATTTTACAAACCTATTTTGCAGCTTTAATTTGCTTTATTTTTTACAATGCACTTGTTTTTTTTTTTTTTTACTCTTGAATGCATTGGTAGATTCAAGCCTAAATGAAATGTATATATCGGATCTGGAAGATGATGCATGTTAGCCGACCCCGACCCCAAACCATGTTGGGACAAAGGCTTGGTTGTTGTATGTATATATTTTGGGAGATACTAAAGAGACAAGTGAATATTTTGAGATGTAAGAATGACAATTGTAACAATCAAACATAGAAACTAGAGTGGAAGTTGTCTACAAGAAAGGTGCATAATAACAGATTGATGATACCTCGAGCACGACCACTTCTTCTATCAGCATTTGCACCGCTTGCTGAAATTGGTGCAAAATCATTATTGGGTATACCAGCGGCTGCACCATAGAATAGTCGACGATCGTTGTAGATCTGAGTCATGATAGAGCTTCAACTGTTAGAAACATAATGACATGAAAAGACTCCACAATATAGTTCATAAAAAAATAATTTCCTCCTCTACACCACCCCTTAAGAAAAACAAAACTTGTCATCGCTGTACCTTCTTTGGTTTTTGAAATTGAACCATACTTTGCTTCAAGTTACTGAGAGGTCCTTCCACCAGGCACTCGTGATCCTTCACAACATCCGTGCAGAAAGTAAAATATTAGTAAATATATAAAAAGCTCATTTAAAAAAGAAGAAAAACGAAAAATACAACCTTATTTATAACAAGATCACACCAAGGCATCCGACAACAGAATATATATTACTAACTCCAATCCAAACTACCCATATGACTTTTTACGGTCTCCAAGGCAACACTTTGACCTCATTTTTATCCATTTACATATTATTTTCTTTTGTTAATAATATAATTTTGCTAAAGATATTTGTATTACAAATCTAAATATGTTAGTGTCAGATTTTATTTTATTTTCATAAGATTTGTACAAAAATCAGTGTCCAAATTTTGCGACATTGACTTTCGAATTAGTTTGGATTGAATTGAAGGGAGTATGTGATTACAACAAAACTGGAAAAAGAGGAGAGGGTTTCAAGCTTCAACTACTCATTGTATGTCAATATCTGTTTACCTCAAAGGGTATCCCTTTTAAGATTATAAAAGAACGCCAAGCACAAAAAGTAAAGGGTAGACACATACCTTGTAGTGTGTGAGTAAACCATTCCAGAGTGGTTGCTTGCTCAAAACTTTGGGATTCCCTAAGATGACAATCCCATAACGAGCTCTTGTCAAAGCCACATTGAGCCGACGAGGATCATTGAGAAATCCGATGCCCTAAACAAATATTATAACAAGAAATCAGGAAATACTGCAATAGCTAACACTACCGCTCCAACAATAAAAAGGCAAGGTTCAAAGGACAAGAGACGGATGTCCCCGCTTAAAGTGAACTTGAGCTGATGAGACGCAATCCAGTTCTTTAGTAGCGACTTTGCTTCCTGTATGTACCACCTTAGACTCATCCATTTCAAATTTTAGCAGAAATGAATCTAGTAAAGTTTCTATAGACGTCCACCCCACAGAAGTACAGAACTACTTGCTAAATCATAGAGTTCATCCAGTGAATTTGATAAAAGCTACTCCCTCCAATCCATTTCAAAATTCAAACTACCCATCCACCTTTTGCATAAAGATTAAGAAAAATTATAAAATATTGTAAGAGTTTGTAGTGGAATAAATACGAAGGAGAGAGACATAATAAAATATTGCATGTGAGAGGTAGTTTGGAATGGATTTACAAAAAATGGAAAATGGGTAATTTGGAATGGATTGGAGGTAGTATAAGACTACAAGAGTTCCAATGGAACACCAATTCATTCTAAAAATTTGCAAGAAAATGATGTTCAGCTAGTGATGTACACCTAATAAGCAGGAGACTACAAAAATTTCTTATCTTATAGAAAAAACATATCAACTTTCCAGAAGTATTGCATGGGTAACATATCAACATTAACGAATCACGTTACAGTGGCTAAAAAGTATTGCACGGAAAACTCTACACAGCAGCTATACAGAAGTTTTTGAAAAAATATGTCAGCAACCCAAAAACAACTGACCAACCTGATGTTCATTACTCCTGACACAGGATAAAATAATGTAATCCTTTTCTCTTCCTTGGAATGAATCAACACTTGCCACCTATACATAAGATCAAAGATCAAAGATAAAAATAAAAATAAATCTCTCTTATAGAAACAAAGGAAGATAAAACTGTATCATATATTACCTCAATTTCCTTGTAAAGTTGCTGTCTAAGAGCACCATTCCTTGACATATAGTTCACGATATATGCCCGCTGGCCCTCGTACGGTGTTATTACCCCAATCTATAGCATATCCAATAACACAAGTTGTTAGAATATCTGGCTCCAAAGAAAAGGTCACCATCATTGGGATGTAGGGTAAGGTGGAAAAATACCCTAATGGATCGACAAGAAACTAAAATTTACCTGACTAGGAACTACTCCACTTCTTAAGAAGGTAGTCACTATTTTCTCAACATTTGCAGCCTCCGTACGATTAAGATAGGAAGTTCCGCTAGCGCTAATCTCCTCTTGCCCCATCTGCAAAACACTCCCCATAAAGTTGATACACAGAGCACATAAATATGTATAGCACCTCATGTCCTCAATTCTTTATGTAACCCAGTAATTGACTTTTGGGTAAAGTATTCTAACCTTTAGTATAATGTGACAGACATGTGCAACAATACAATGTATATTAGTTTCTTTAGAGTGCACATAGTATACTTTTCAATATTCTATAAGTTCTGATAAACTATAGTTAAATAACTAACGGACAAAACATGAACTCAAAGACAGCAAAATTGTACAACGTAGCAAATAAGGTGGGATGGAGGGACTGGCAAAAACTTCCGCGGTATGAGCAATATCATTTTATGTCATATTAAATTGCTGAGATAAAAGATGAAACATTAATGATCCCATCTTGGGGAAACCGGAAACACCAGTGTGTTTGAGTATACAAGAAACCAAAGTGTGAGAACTGAGATCAAAAGCTGTGATTGTAGATTTTTGGGAGATACTAGACATTCCAGAATGTAAGGGTGAAGTTCCAAGTTCAATACAATGTCATTTGCCACATCTCAGACCATCCTATACTGCTATAAACATGGCCAGGTCCATTATGTCGTTTTTACATTTCTATAATATTATCCAAGTACACATAACACAGTAAATAATATGCTCTTCGTCATGTCTGCTTCAACTTCAATCATCAAAGCAAAATTTCACATATACAAATTATATACCTGGACATAAAAGAACATGGGGCGGTTTGGAACGGGCCATGGGAAATCAATGCCTGTTGTTTGCCTCTCATTAATTGTGACGCCATTCTGAAGTGTCCCTTCATAAAAGTTGTTGGAAGGAAATTCTGATAGTGCTGGATGCATACGATATTGAACCTGAAGATCAATCAGAGCAATTCACATTCTGCTTCCAGTTAAAAATACTAGGAGCTTTGAACCCAGGCATATGTATGCATCAATACGCACAAATAGTAACAAAATCATGATCATACTTATCTCGCCACCACCAACAAAGAACGCAACAAAACCTAAGTCCCGAAAGGATTGGGGTGAGCTAACATGAACCGTCACAGAAGTATGATAGAACATCAACATGAAGCGGTAAAACAAGATAACATAAGAGAACCCTAGAAAGATAACAAATAGGAGAGGCAAAAGAGAGAATTTTCAAAACAAACAAATGGAAAATAACACAATATAAAGTCCAGCCAAATTATTAACATAGGTTATCTGCCTCCGCTGCTCCACATATCCAATACCATATTTTCATCAAACCTGAGCAGACACAAACCACTCTCAATCACCCTACCCCTCACAACCTCCTAACAGCTCTATCACTTGCTCTACTTCTCATATGGTCAGATCAAATTTAGGCAAATCTCCCTCGTATCTTCTTATCCTTATTAAATGCAACTCATACTTTATAATCCTTTCTTTTAAGACCATCAATGCAATGTAAGAGCATCTCTACATGTTCCATCTCATAAACATGACATTGTTTCAAGCTCCTAACACACATTGCAGGTTTATTTGTTGTGTGATAGAATTTCCTTTCAACCTAGATCGCACCATTGATAGTCTTCGACTCTTCCACTTCAACTAGCTTTGCTTTGAGTTTGTGAGACATGTCTCTATCCATGTCATCGTTTTTTTATGGCAGATATTCAACAGCGAAAAAAAAATCAGAACGCGGGATAACTTTCCATTTGAAATGACCCTGACTTCTACAACATCCATACCCGCAACTTACACCATTATTAACACCAAATCACCAGTAATGAAGTATTGTTATTCCAGGCTACACTCACTATCAGCTCAATTATATTGAAGTACAAAGTAGTAAACTGCAACACTAAATAATAAGGCAGATATTATATTATATTATAAAAAAGCATCAATATAGAGCAGCTCTCAGCCCGTCAGTCACACCTGCAATCTAATAGGTTTCACGCCAAGTAAGACGAGACGTTCAAAGAGAGATTGCGCCAATCCAGCTCGAGCAGCCTTCTTGCACATTATTACAGGACCAAGTTGACAGTGGTCACCCACAAGAACAGCCTGGAAAAAATAACTAGTATTCAAATCCTGAACAAACAATAACAAAAAATGTATTGTGCAGTTGCAGTTATGCAAGATTAGCTGAGAAATCCCCAACATGCCAGTGGGTTTACGAAATTTGCTTTTTGTGCAGGTTTTGGAAGAGAGAAATTTGAGAAGACAAATCAAACCCACATCCATCGGTGTCTTTAAAGGATTATTCATCACCAGTTTACCCAAAATAGAAGGGTAGTAGATATAGTGGGACATCCAAAAATGGAAATATGGTGAATCAGTACAAAAGAAAACATTAGACATGTGACCACTGTTCTTTATTTTATTTTTAAAATGCTGAATTACGGCCTCACCTGCTTAACTCCAAGCACCAGTGGAATAAGACACTCAGGTTCTGTAGCTTGAGTGGACTCATCAATTAGTACCTAATATCAGCACCAAATTAATATGTTGGGCAAACATTCTTAAGATGAAACTCACGGTGAATACACTCATACCTGCCGGAACCTAAAGTTAGCAAGGCGGGGATCACCAGCTCCGACGCAAGTACAACATATGACATCAGCACTCTGAGCTATCTCCCGCTCTGTTGCTCGCTTCAAAGCTTTGTACTTTTTCTCATCACTACTTGATAATTCTCCTGAAAAAAATTAAGATGCACCTTCAGTTCCACAACGCTATAAGAAGAAAGGACAAGAAAACTAAGAACTACTCTCTACATCCCGTTTATATTGTCCCCATTTGACTTTGGTGGTGAAACAATGTCAACTTTGACTGAGATTTTTTTCATAATCTATGATGAGTACAGCTTTTGCAAAATAGTAATCTGAAAAAAGTTGTTTATATATACTCCCTTTATTTCTTTGGTTTCTTCCACTTCAAATTTCAAAAGTGGCACATTACCAAAAATAGAAAGTGGACGAAATCAAATAAATCAAATAAATGGAGGAATGGACCAAAAAGAAAAGGTGGAAAAAGTCAAAGAAAAGGAGGGTGTATTAAACATCATATCTCTCAAGTATGTTTGGAAAAATAATGATTAGGAGTTTAGGACATCGGTAGACCACCAAAGTCGAACAGTGACTACAAAATTTCTGATGGAGGCAGTATTTTGTTCAAGGTTAACAGCATAATCTCCACTCCTATTACAACCAAAAACATGACATTCTTGAACCTCTGCACTACGGCTTCAGTAGTACACCAGAAACACCCAACACTTGAGCCTCAGATCTGAGAGGTAACGCCCATGTACAAAAGGGGAAATTATAGACTATAAACTTCAGTGGAGCCAACAGGTAAAGGTGCAAACACATGGACACTCTATTCATATATCGAAAGGAACTTTGTTTCTACAGAAGTGAGCAAAAAGTCACCTTGTTCATCCTTCAGTTGTTGTAGCTTGTGCAGTTCACTCTTCTCAGAAGTGTCAAGGTGCCGGACCTACAGATAAACCATAAATTTAAAACGCAGATGAATAAGGAAACAGAATCACACTTTATTTTACTAAAGGATATCGATTAAGAGACGCTAAGGGGGGTAAGGCCCGTGTACAAAACAGCACCTAGGAGCATCATATTAAATCAAGACCGCGGCCCAAAAAGCGACCATTTTGTAATGGTTTGGAAGATCCACATGTCCGAATTTTACCGCGTAATGAAGCAATATTGACTGCATTTAGCGAGGTTGCAACAGCCAATAATACGACCTTAAATAAAACCGGGATTTAACACTTTGCCAAGGAGATAAACCCACATACAAAAAGAGAGTGAGATTAAGCTTTATAGATACATGAGTGGACAAACCTGATAATGAAGTGTCAGATGCTCAACAGGGGAACTAACAGCCTCCCTTGACTTAGCACAGAGCCTCACTACCTAATCAGAATAATAAAGCAAATGAATCTTATTATATGCTCAATAAGCAAATCTTATTATATGCACGACATGTAATTATGTGCTTTGTAGAGCAAGATACTTGAAACTGTCATAAATGCCTATGAAATAGAATAGATTCATGGACATTTGACGTCGCAGCAAATACTTCGATCAAACAAATATTGCACCTAGATGCATGTCAAGCTTGCAAATAAAAGCAAACCAATTATCGGCAAATACTTTTGAGAAGTATTTTCCGTAATGTGGATAGCATGGCAAACAGAACAAATCAAAACATCAAAACTTTTATTTAAGAGCTCCTGTTTGGCTATTTAAACTTTGAAATAGGACTGCAAGATGAATTACCTTTAAGCCAGTGGCACTTATCTTTTCAGCCAGTTGATCTACAGCCACATTACTTGGCGCACAGACCAAAACCTTAAAAAGCACCACAATTCACATGAGTGTAAATAATACATCACCACCATGAAGGACAGGCATTGTGCCCTAAAATATACCTGCCCTTGTCCTTGTTTAGCCATGTGATAAACGATTGCAGCAGAAGTAACAGTTTTGCCTGTGCCAGGGGGACCTTGAATCAAACTTATGGGCTTTTGGAGGACGCTCTTTACTGCAAAAACCTACATTTAAGTTACATGAAACATCAGAATTAAACAAGAAACAACAACAAAATAAATAGCATGAAAGGAGTTTGATTTCCATAATTTCATTCTTAATAAGTAAATAAAACATGTCCTCTAAGAAACAGGTACAAGAATCTTTTAACTATGTAAAAAGCTCAGGAAAACAAAAAACAATATATCAAAGGTAATGTATAGCAAGCCCAAAAAGAAAGGGGGGAAGCTACAGTTCATCAACTAACATAAAAGAGCATAAAGTATACCTGTGAAGCATTAAGTTCTGGAAGGCCTGGAGCACCGAATCTACGTGGCAAAGTATTTCGTACCAGCTGCATCTCAACTTCATGGCCCAACAAATGGTGGTAAATATATCTGTATTAAAATTACATGATCAAATTCTGAGAAACGAGAGAAAAAAGACAACCTAAAAAACAGCCCCCATATTTGGTTGCAAATCCAAATCCAGATGATAATTTTCCATCATAACAACCAAAGACTCCCATGTAATAATAATAATAAATAAATAAAAAAAAAAAAAAAAAAAAAAAAAAAAAACTGCCACAATATTGACCAGCCAAATGCAGGTGCAATGACATGATCTGCTATATAACGTGACAGAGTTGTGTCAAAGGTTTGCAAGTACGATCTACACAACAAGCTCGGTGTCCCTGTTCGGTTAAACCCACCTCCATACATTAATTACTGACATCCTAAAAGCACCACAATAAAAAAACCAATAGCTCGAACAGATCTGCTAAATGAAAAACAGGAACTGGAATAAGGCAACCTACCCACTAACACTAGTCTCATCCACTGCAAAAGTTTTCATTGCACTCTGCATGCGATCAAAGCTTGTACTCTTCCAGACAAAATCAACACTGAAACCATGATTTATATCTACTGGAACTCCCTATAAACCAAATTCGAACTTTAGGCAAACAATTACACCAATTATAAAACTGGAACCAAAGAACAGGGAATCATCAGTCGTAAACACCTGACTTGCTCGTAACTCCAGTGCAACCTCCTCCTGTGCTGTTAACTTTATCTGTAGGGATAAAACGATCACATAAGAATACTCACATGATCAACTAACCTTTATTTAGACTAAACACCGAAGAACTGAGTCCAAGTCGATAATGAGCCAACATAAAATGATTATTAATTAAGAAAAAAAAACAGCTACAAAAAAAATGCAGTATTTCAGTAAGCTCAAGTACCACATGCCCAACTGACTGCCAAGCAGGATGAGCAGCATCTCCTGAATAACATAGCCGCAACTCATCACCAGGAACGAGACGCAATTCATTATCCTCCTATAAAATTGCAGAATTGTATATTATAATATTAACACCCACAAACTAACTAAACTAACAAAAAATGAACATCCAGCATTAAGGAACTATATGTAGGAAACAAAGGTAAATAAAAGTATCGGAAACCTTGGGGAAAACAAAATACGCAACACGCTTCTTGTTCAGTCCAATATCCCACCGAACTGTTAGATTATTCTTAGTTTGAGATTCTTTCATCATCTGCAACCCATTAAGAGCATAAAATCCATCAGAAGCAAGGTAAACTATTAGCAGGGGAGAGATCAGGCACGCAGGTGGTGGTAGAAAATGATACAATAGAAGTTGGATAAGTATGGAACAAAGACATAAAAATAAGCAGCAGATGGCACATCACTAACCTTGTCATAGTCAGCTTCAAGTTTGATAAGTGGAGCAAAGACATTTTGATACTGCAAAACACATAAAAATAAATAAAAGGCTTGCAGATAGAACATAAAAGTCTAGATGCCAATCTAAAAATCCCTCCACATCCTCCACATCACTACTTTTCGAAAACTATACTCGTTCAGAAAAAAAGGTTGTTTCTAACTTTCACAATTTATGCAGAATATCATAAAAAACTGTAATGTCAAACAGTGTTCTACATACATTATGACCAATTCGCAAACTGACAAGATATCTTTAAATTACAAAAAGGTAATTGTCAGATTACAAGGCAGTAAATGCATATAAAAACAGGAACCTGATAAGCATCATCGTATTTTATGGCAACAGGCTGTGGTTCATTATCAACACCGGGCTTCTCAAGATCCTCAAAAGATGCATCTGGATTTGTTTTCCACAGTTCTTCTATCTTATTTATCAGTTGTGCACTAATTTGTCTGGCCCTCAGTTGCTCCTGTTCAGATGGGACCTGTAGCAAGGAACCAGCACATAGATAAGGACATGTACATGTAAGTACCATAAATATTTAAAAAGAAAATCACATTGATATCATGACAGCTGACGAGCTTAAATTATACCTTGACAAGCCACGGAAGAAAGCAGCGATCATCAATAAGAGGACACCATTGACTCAAATCCCAATTCATGTCCTTGAGTGCATTAGCACTCAAGCAAGGCTCCCGGCAAAGAAGAACAACTACACTTTCTGTCTTAGCAGAAATAAATCCAAGTAGGAAAACATTACGACACCCACAGTTGTAACATTCAAGAATTGTTTCTCCTAAAGGACTATCTTTGTGTAAACAAACTTCCTTATGCTTTGCTCGAACCTGTGAAATAACAACGAAAAATTAGTCTTTTCAGAAGGGATTTGCAAACAATCAAAAGACATGAAGAGATACTATAAATCTGCTTCATCAAGAGAAAATTAACTGCATTGACAAAGCAGTTCATGAAACAACCAACAAACAATGTCATACACACGACCAGAAATTTCCTTGAACATGAGAACAATTGTCATACTGTAGTAGACAATCAAAGTTCCAAATATTCAACCCATCGCAAAGCATCTATCAATGACAAATGGAAAGACTACAAAGTAGAATGTCCACAACCATAAACCCCACAATAGCTCAACATTTCGCAGTCTCATTAAGAACAACTAACAAACACAAAGTTTCCAGTAAAAATCCACTTTATGTTTGACATGCAGCTCCAAGATTTTCATTATGATTCGGAGGATCGTGCATTTCTCTGCATTGAACCGTCGAAGCCATATCTGGTTCTTTCCATTATAATTCACATGATTATGCCAACAACAACAACAACAACAACAACATCAGAGCCTTAATCCCAAAATGATTTGGGATTATTAAAAAGATTATGCCAAAATTATTAAAAAGATTCTCGGATAATACTTCCTCCTCTTTACTTCAAGCGTCACCAGTGGCTCAAAATAATTAGTTAAAGGTGCTAGGTGTACTAAGGCGACAAAGCGCAAAGCAAGAGGCGACAAACCGCAAGGTGCAAGGCTGATGGTTATAGATAAAGGCGTACAACTTTAACAAACAAAGTTGTATTTTTTTGATAAAGTTCCATACAATATTTCCTTTATTTGGATCTTAAAGAGGGTTAACATAGATAGAAGTAGACTTCAGTGATAATGTGACAAAGAGAAGGAGATAATAAACAAACGATAAGGAAAGTAATATCGAGATTGCATAGTACTCCCTCCAGTTATTTGGAATTGCAACATTTTCCTTATATGACATATTCATGAAATTGCCACATTTCTACTTTGATCATTTTTCTGTGGGCAAAATGACACTACTTTATTGAGTAAGACTCACTTCCCTCTCACAAACCTAACATTGTGCCAAAAACAAATGTTGCAATTCCAAATTTTGGAGGGAGTAGTGCACTTTGCATGCTACGCCTTGTGGCTTGTCTATAAGGCGCACCTAGTGTTTCGGCAAGTACCTCACATACCCTGGCCGTAAGCACATTCAAGACGTGTTTTTTTTTAAACTATCGCTGCAATTCTATACAAAAAATCACCTATTATCAGCGTCAAAAATTACACCCATTACTTCTTGAAAATATTATATCAATACATGGTCGAACTCCACTCTCAAATTTCGAGGAAACAATATTTTTTTTTTGGTAACGAGGAACATCTCTCATTAGCAGCCTAGGGCGATACACCTTTGAGAGACCAAACCCAGAGAGATACGCGACAACACGGTAAGCGACACTCTCTTTTAACAGACCCCGAAGGTCCCCGTGCAATAACCGCATACTGCCCATGAAGAGAGTCGAACCCTGGACCTCGCAATTCATGACATTGCATGCTTCGAAGAAACAATATTACTCTTCTTCAACATATAGAAAGAAGTGTATAATCTATGGAAGCCGTCATTGGTTCTTTCATCATTCAAATGCTTATGCCAAACTCATTACAAAGATTCTCCGTATTCAGATAGAAGAAATCACATTCATTCTTCCATTTTGCTTCATGCCGTGCAGTCACTAGCATCTCCAACTCTCCATTTTGAAGCAGGGAAGCACAAATTACACCCCTTATACGCCAAGCGTCCAAATTAACAACACCTTCAGGCAAAAACTATCTATTTTCACCTGTAACTAACTCCTATACTATCCACCACACACCGAAATTCAGTACAAATAACACAGGCATATAAATCACAATGTATAAAACTAGCTCAAAACACAAACAACACCAAAGAGCAACGCTATGAAAAAAAAAAAAAAAAAAAAAAAAACTAACCAAATGATTGACAATGTGAGAGCCAGAAGTATTCCCGCGAGAATTACAGAACCACTTTCGACAAGACGGTACATTACACCGAACAACACAAGCCGGATTAGCAACACCGCAATACCGACACGCATGCTCCTTAAAATCCCCTTTCCCGAACTCGTCCACGAAACCATCAATCTCATCCCCGACCGTATCATCAAAATTCAACCCGCTCATCCCGGCTGCAAGCGATTCAACAACCGCCGCGCCACCACGCGCCTTCGAGCGTCCGCCGCTGGACACGGCAGATGACGATGAAGCCGCGGGCGTAGACGCATCGGCGTTGGCAGGGGGAGGAGATGATGCCGTTGGAGTAACGGCATGGATCGACGGCTGAGAAAGCTCGTTGAACTGAGGATATGATGAGAAATCTTCGGCGTCGTCGGGAACACCGACTTGAGTGTTGAATTCAAGGAAAGTGTAGGCGTCGGCACCTGTGTCGGGCTGCGACGCCGTTTCGAATAGATTGCTTGATTGTGAATCCATGGTGATTTGAATTTTAAGGGGGATTAGGGTTTGAAGAGGGGAATTAAGTTAGGGTTAGAGTAATTGGGGGAAAAATATGGAGGAGAGGATGAAGGTGCGGAAGTTAATTAAAAACGTCATCAAGGACCTTTAAAAAAACGTCATCAAGGAGAACAAAGAGAAAAGTGAAGCGCGCGTGTAGTAAATTTGTGTAATGACTAATTAGTTTAGATCCCGCGTAAATGCGCGGTATATATAGATTTTTTAATTTTTATTCTAATACTTATAAATTTTAGATTTATAATCTAGTATCTAGTCTGTCTATCTATCTATCTATATTAATAAAGGAAGTTTTTTTCGAGCGATTACAGAGAGTCCAAGTTTTACGAACTACCCAAAAATAAGATAAGGAAAATAACATAATTAGTTTGACTATGATACACAAAAATAGAATTCCATGAATAAAGTACAAATAGATAAACTATTTCTATAAGAAGATAAAATTTAATTTGTGTTTGATAAAACTATGATATTGGCAAGGACTCTTATACGTTGTCACCAATGCGAATATTTTCTTATATAAAGCTTGGCTTTCATTCTTTTCATATGCATATATGTTAAATCTTTTGTGTTCCTTTTTATATTGTTTGTTTGAATTTTCTATATGCATAATTGTTGTTCTTTCTTCTTAATTTTTTTTGGTTTCTAATATTCTACCACTTGATTTTGTTTTATAGGTACTATATGCACAGTTGACAAAGAATTAGTGATTCTACTTGAACATACACAAAGAATCGTAGATTTGGAAACTGGTGATTTCAGTCAATCAATATGACTTGGTGAGTTGTGAAAAGGTTGCTATAAGTTTTGTAGTCTTTTAGCCAATGTCTATATATAAAACGATGTATTAATTCTTATTTTCATAACTTATCTATCTACCTAGCACCAAAAAAATACGGAGTATATATCTACTTACCTACGAGTATATCTCAACAAATTACATAGCATTTTACATTAAAATCAAGATTTTACATTAGAATTAAGTATTTAATGTAATTTCTATACTTTTCTTTCTTTACTTATACTATTTTTATACTCAAATTTATATAATTCGAGTAATAAATTTTAAAGACAAGATAAAATTTACTCCTCTACTTAAGTAGATATGTCTTAGAAATCTTTGAGCGCCTTTCATCCTTCTTGGATATAATAAAGGAAATTGTAAAAAGTGTAGCCATCAAGTCTTTATCTTAGAACAAAACAAGTTATATACTCCCTCCATTTTTTTTTTTTATCTTTCCTTTTCTCTAATATATGTGAGGAATATTTTATTGAAAGGGGGAGATAATAGGAACTTGGAGGGAGTATAATATTTTGTAATTTTCTAGACTTGCATAAATAAATACGATATGTTGTTGAGTAAGACTCGAGAACATGAAGTCAAAGAACTTCTATGAAAGTGTAAACTATTGACTGACACACCTTAAACAGGAAAGTGTAAACTATTGATCGATTGTAAAATCTGCCTAAAACTAGATGTGTAAGGGCAAGTTTGACGCTTTGCATGCATGTCATGAAGTAGGTATAAAGTGTAATAGTATATGACTTGGGGTATAAGTTGCCCAAAATGATAAAAGAAAAATGAAATCTAATCTGCATTTGAAGAAGTTTATTCTTCCGATATGACTATAAGCTCAATATTTTTTCGTATATTATATTGAGCTTTTCAACATCAATTTTTTTAATTTATAAAAAAAGGTCAATTTATTACTTCCTCTATCTAGTAAATAGTATACAGTTACTTTGTTTTATGAGAGAGAAATAAATTAAGTGTAAACTATTCACTGGACGGGGAGTAAGAGATATCGATATAATGGATTCCTACCATGTTACGATCATGAAAACACTTTTTAGATACTAAATTATACAGGACAGAGCATTACAAATAGGCCCGTGCATCGCACGGGCATTAAATCTAGTATATATATAAAAGAGAGTTTTTTCGAGCGATTCTAGAGCGTCCACATCATCAAAAATTAATTTAGGAAAATTTCATAAATAATATTTTCCACATAAAAAATAAAGTGGAGAATCTTTTAATTATTATAATATCTATATTTCCTATTTTATATTCATGAGAAGTTTCTAATTTTTATATAAAAACTTTACATTTCATTTGGCAAAAAAATGTCGTTACAAAAATTATGAAGATAATATAATTAGATTCGTGGTAAAAAAAATGCTTTAATTAGAGTATAGATTTCATATGATTTGCACATATACGAGTATTAAAGATGGTGTACTTCTTTTAATATGTTATATGTCCCACATGAAAAACAATGTTAGTGTGGTGATTATAATACGTATAAATTATATAATTGTCCCACATCGAAAGATTAACATAAGGTGGGTGATCCTATGATTATAAATATGAGTCGTCATTGGAACCTATATACCAACCAAAAACATTTTGAGTCTCTTAAGTATTGTTTTGGAGAGCTTTTAAGAGTTTATATCATTATCTTCACAGTATGATATATACATATTTTTTCTATATTATGTATTATACTCAAGTGATGTTTATAATCTTTATATAAAAGCTTATACATCTCATATGCCAAAAAAGTATTATAAAAAAACGTACGAATATTAAAAAATAGTACTCCATCCATTCCAGACCAAATACAACATTTTCATTTACGCACTTGCCAAGACACAAATTACAACGTAAATATCTTTAAGTTTACATTATAAAAAATTTAAAGTTTGATATTCTCATTCTACTTTATAAGTGAATCAAATAAGATCTCAAATGAACATATTTTGTCTTACATATTGCAAGGAATCGTAAAGATTCTATTCGTTCATGAATAGTGTAAAAAAAAGAATGTTGTATTTGGTCTTGAATCGAGGGAGTATAGTATTTGCTCATTATTATTAACTCGGGTTAGATGTCGAATTATGTGCGAAAAAGATGGTGTATTTCTAAGTATGTTATTTGTCCCACATTGAAAAATATGTTGGTGTGGTGAATATATTATGTATGAATAATAGAATTGTCCCACATCGAAAATTTAGCATAAGGTGGGTGATCATATGACTATAAATAGAAGGCATCCTTAGAACCTAAATACCAACCCAAAACCTTCTGAGTCTCTTAAGCATTGTCTTGGAGAGCTCTTAGGAGTTTATATCATTATCTCAATAATATGATATATATATATATATATATATATATATATATACATATATATATATATATATATATATATATATATATATATATATATATATATATATAGATTTGGGATCCTATGAGAACCAACAAGATAATGAGAACCATGAGAACCACTTATAATTGAACCAAACTTTGTAATTAACGCGGCCATCACCCAAACCCGTCCATCATTTTCATTTTACAACTTCCCCTTTTCACTCATCTCCCTTTCTCTCTCTTCGAAAACATCGTTCTAGATCCTTCCTCCATTTTCGAGCATCACAAATCTTCCGATCAACTTCCTCGTCCATCAAAATCTTCGACGCTTTTTCCAAAGAACAGTCTTGGTAATTCAACGAGGTAAACTTCCGATATTCATGATTAATTTTTAGCGAAATTAGGGTTTACGTTTTGTCTTTGCAATTTTTATGTCGCCTAAATTAGTTGAACTTAAGCCTTCATTAATATTTTATAGTCGGAATTATGAATTATGTTTGTCAAATTAGGTACATTAGTTGAAATCATGAAATTAGGAACTGATTTTGCGAAATTAGGGTTTCAGTGTTTCTGTGTTTGTAATTTTTACATTTGTCGACCATATTAGTTGAATTTACGCCTTCATTAATGTGTTACAGTCGGAATAATGAATTATGTTTGTTAAATTAGGGTTTTGGTGATTTCGATTGGGGAAACTTGGAAATGACAACGACTAGAGACTAATAATTCAATTGATAAACCATACCCGAAATTAGGGTTTCAGTGTTTCTATGTTTGTAATTTTTACATTTGTCGACCATATTAGTTGAATTTACACCTTCATTAATGTGTTACAGTCGGAATAATGAATTATGTTTATTAAATTAGGGTTTTGGTGAATTCGATTGGGGAAACTTGGAAATGAGGGTTGGCAGATTCTTAGTTGAAATCATGAAATTAGGGACTGAACTTCCAAAATTTTTGCTAATTACGCTAATTCATTGTCCTTATATGGCAGATTCTTAGATTTGTAGTCTTGTTGTTCACATTTTCGCTAATTAACCTAATTACGCAATAATCAAACCCCGATTCCCCATGTTGTAGATGTTTGTTCTTGATTTTCTCTTTGAAATTGTTTAAATCTCAAGCTCAAACAATGCATACTAAGTAAAGCTACTAACGTTAGTAACTATTCCACTGAGTCAAGTAAATTTTTACATATTTTCTCCATTTACAAGTATTCCTTCTTTTCAATTCTGCATACAGAAATATTAAAAAATGGAAAATTGGTGCAAAGGTTGGGTAGTCAATCGCGAGGAAGTAGAACAAGAACTTTTTATCTAACATTATGTCAAAGAGAAAACTGAGTTTCTGCCTTACCTTGGTCAAGTTACCAAAGTGGAGTTCACTGATCGTCGCAATCAGTCAAGAAATGATGTCTTAACTGATCCAAATCTTGTGTTACAAATCTTCAATCACCTTGATAAATGCTCTGATAGGGCAAGCATGGCCAATGTCTGCTTACTGTGGGCTAAACTCTTTCTTTTCTTCCCGTATTCACCTGGTGTGCTGATAGCTTACCTGCAAACTTTGCGATTTAATGACATTAATGGCGTGAGGATAATGCGTAGTCGTGGTAGACTAATTTCCAAAAGATGCAAGTGTTTTATGACGGGTAATATGGCGTGAAAATTCATCATGCATGTTCACCAACGAAGAAATGTTTTTCAGAACACACATCTCAATCCACTTAATGACAGTCAAATTAAGCAAGTTAATGAGATGTTACGGGATATGCCACCTTTGTTACATGAAGAAGCGAAATCAATAGCAACACCTTTACTAGCTCGTCGAAGGTTGTCTTATGTTGAAGTCGTTGATTTGACGTAGGTCTATCATAAGTTTGTACAACTTTACGCCAACGAACCGTATTTGTACTTAGGCCACTTAGGGTATTGAACGTTAAGGTTTAAATGTTCCTTTTTGTCAGGCTTTACTAATAATTATGTAATTAGTTTTGGCATTTTGGATTGTAGAAGTTGTTATGAATATTGGTTTGACATATACATATATATATATATATATATATATATATATATATATATATATATATATATATATATATATATATATATATATTTTATATTTTTGGTTTGACTTTCACAGCTTATGTTCTTTCATTTCCCAATTTTACTTAGTTTTCATCTGTATTCATCAAGTAGTATTATGCTTTTCACCATTGTTTTGCAACATAATTAATCGTGAAATCTTTGCGCAATCTACCTTCATTATAAACATGTGATTTGTACAACGGTTTGTCTTTCAATCAGTATTTACAATATCCCTCAAATGATTGATAGATATGGGGCGAAAGAGTGTTGCATCGAAGAAAAAAGTTCTACTAAAAGGAGGACGGTCCGTCAAAGATTATTTTCCAAAGAAAATCGAAAGTGCGACAACTAATTCTGTTGACCCAAGCAATTTGAGTAAGAAATTTAGTTCACTCTTGCACATTCATGAAAACAAAATTCCTTATCAGTACATGACGTAACATTGCACACGCATGAAAGAAAAATATATGTACATTAAACAACCCTACACATGCATGAGCTAATCAACATTAACTTTGACAGCCTTACAAAATGCAACCTCACCTTACAATGAGGAATAAGGGAAAGGGTTGAGGGTTGGATAAGGCGGATCCGCGGTAGCGGTCCGCCTAATCCAACCCTCAACCCTTTCCCGTCCCGTTTTAGGATACCCGACAACATATGTTTATTAAACAACCGTGTATGTGCATGACAATGTAGAGTATGTGCATTAAATAGTCTTCTACATGTATAAAAAATAAGGGAAAGGGTTGAGGGTTGGATTAGGCGGATCCGCGGTAGCGGTCCGCCTAATCCAACCCTCAACCCTTTCCCGTCCCGTTTTAGGATACCCGGCCCCCTACTTCAAATCCCGTCCCCAAAAAAGGGTTCACTCATCCCCTCTAGGGTGTCTTTTGGTCTCGCGGCCGATAATGTGAGAAGGGAAAGGGTTGAGGGTTGGATTAGGCGGATCCGCGGTAGCGGTCCGCCTAATCCAACCCTCAACCCTTTCCCGTCCCGTTTTAGGATACCCGGCCCCCTACTTTAAATCCCGTTCCCAAAAAAGGGTTCATTCATCCCCTCTAGGGTGTCTTTTGGTCTCGCGGCCGATAATGTGAGAAGGGAAAGGGTTGAGGGTTGGATTAGGCGCGGATCCGCCTAATCCAACCCTCAACCCTTTCCCGTCCCGTTTTAGGATACCCGGCCCCCTACTTTAAATCCCGTCCCCAAAAAAGGGTTCACTCATCCCCTCTAGGGTGTCTTTTGGTCTCGCGGCCGATAATGTGAGAAGGGAAAGGGTAGCGGTCCGCCTAATCCAACCCTCAACCCTTTTCCGTCCCGTTTTAGGATACTCGACCCCCTACTTTAAATCTCATCCCCAAAAAAGGGTTCACTCATCCCCTTTAGGGTGTCTTTTGGTCTCGCGGCCGATAATGTGAGAAGGGAAAGGGTTGAGGGTTGGATTAGGCGGATCCGCGATGGCGATCCGCCTAATCCAACCCTCAACCCTTTCCCGTCCCGTTTTAGGATACCCGGCAACATATATTTATTAAACAATTGTGTATGTGCATGACAATGTAGAGTATGTGCATTAAATAGTTTTCTACATGTATTAAAAAAAAAGGGAAAGGGTTGAGGGTTGGATTAGGCGGATCCGCGGTAGCGGTCCGCCTAATCCAACCCTCAACCCTTTCCCGTCCCGTTTTAGGATACCCGGCCCCCTACTTTAAATCCCGTCCCCAAAAAAGGGTTCACTCATCCCCTCTAGGGTGTCTTTTGGTCTCGCGACCGATAATGTAAGAAGGGAAAGGGTTGAGGGTTGGATTAGGCGGATCCGCGGTAGCGGTCCGCCTAATCCAACCCTAAACCCTTTCCCGTCCCGTTTTAGGATACCTAGCCTTCTACATTTAATCCCGTCCCCAAACAAGTGTTCACTCGACCCCTCTACGGTGTCTTTATTAAAACAACCTTGTACATGAATGAAAAAACATAGTATGTGCATTAAATAGTCTTCTACATGTATGACAAAGCACTATATGTGCATTAAAATTTCACATCTGTTGCTTTGCTATTTGATGCATTAATGCTAAAATTTGTCATTTTATGTGAAATGCTGAAACATTACTTCACTAAAAACTTCTGTACATCACCTAATTAATGTTGTTTAACATTTGACAGATGATGGGGATGTCTTCTCAGAAACAGTTGACAACGAAGCTACTACAACAGAAACAGTTGACAAAGAAGCTTCTAAACCAGAAACAGCTGACAAGGAAGCTACTAAAACAGAACCAGTTGTTCCGCGTCGAGTGAGTCCTCGTACTAAAAGACCAGTTGATGAGGATGTCTTACCGAAAGATGTTGAAGAACCATCTACCAAGAAAAGGAGAGTGTTCACTGTTACTGATAAGAAGGATGCTAGCAGCATTGCTAGTAGGAAAGGAAGTCCATATAGGAAGTGTGGTAAAGATTATGATACGCTGGTAACTAGGATGAGTCCTTCTTTGATAATTAATTTTATCAAGTCGAACCCGTCTGAGAAGCAAATTGAAGCTATTCAGAGCATGGGTTTTGGAGAGTCATTAAAACTTGATCGGAAGAAATCCATGGCCATTTGGCTAGATGGATTGTGGAGTCTTTCAATCCATTCGATTGTTCGTTGATGAATGGGGATTTGACTATCACGGATGAGGATGTCTACCTTGTCACGGGAATTTCTATGGGGCCATTAGATATTAATCCGGTTGGGAGGTACTTGTAAAGAAGAGGGTTATTTAGAGGCTGTCCAGGAGATTTAAGGACCAATTTAGTACCACGATATTACCAAGAAGGTTTCTTGGAGAAGATGATTGAGCGGCGGGATCTTGGAGATGATTTTAAGAGGAATTTTCTTGTATATATTACTTCGATTACATTGATGGGGGTAGCTAGTGATTATCCCGGCACTCGTATATTAAGTCACTGTCCGATCATGTCGATGTACCTAAATTTAATTGGTGCAAGTTTGCACGAGTCAACATGATTGAAAATGTCATTTCCTGGAAAAAGGCGTGACTAAAGACCACTGGTACGTCCTTTAAGGGACCAATTCTCATTTTCTGTCTTATCTACTTGGATAGAGTCGTTTTCAAGACAAGAACGGTCGTTCGATCTTTCCCTTTGTTAGCCAATTGGTCGACGAACGTATCGAGAGAGGGTGAAGATGGAAAAACATGACGCAAATGGTTTTGGAGAGGGCGTGTAGAAGATGATTTGTTTATAAACCACCCGTGTCTGCAAACGACAAACGGGTTGATGATGCGATGACGACACGGGGAAAGGAAAATGTTGAGGGTCTTTGGAGTGACGACAAAGGGAAAAGGAAAGGTTGAGGATACTGAAGAAGGAGGTCCCGTTGATAAGAAAACAACATATTGTATCAAGTTTTTAGCGGGATTTCTTTGTTACTCTTAGATTGTTATGGTGCATTCTCAAAGGCAATCATGCAAGCAAAGTTTGTGGTTCCTCGTATGGAAGCTGTTACCAAAATGTCGACTTTGGCAGATTCGTTATTTGAAGGGTTTTCACTTTCGCAGCAAAGTAAAGAAGAATCTGAGATGGAAGAAGAGGAGAGAGGACGAGGAGAAAGATGACCATGAGAAGGTCAAGGAGAAAGATGACCATGAAATGGAGGAAGAGGAGAGAAAGGATGAGAGTAAAGTGGAGGAGGGGAAGAAGTATGTGGATTATATGGACTTTGATGAGTTTTACAACGATCCCAACATCTTGGCTGATTTAGAGGGGATTCTGAATAGTGCATATAACCGTGTTGGTGAGGCATTTAAAGAACACCAAGTTACGAAGGAAAAGATGGACAAGGAACTCATGGAGGGACCATCTTTCAATCTCTTTCATGGTGAGGATGCGTTATATACATCTCAAGAGTTCCGCGAAGCACAGAGGTCTGGTGATATGTGTGATGTTCCCCATGCGAGCACGTCAACTGCACCTGTCATTCCATCCCCTCCCCGTGCAACAATGTCAGCTACACTTCAATCCCATCCCCTACCCGTGGAAGCACTCCCGCTGCACCTTCTATTCATTCCCCTCCCCGTGTAAGCACATCAGCTGCACCTTCCAATCCATCCCCTGCATCACCAATACTTATTTCGTCACAACTGTCATTGAATGAATCTCCAATTATGCCTTCTTCTCCGCTTGTAGAACTGTCCCCAACCGTCCCCTCCCAGACTCGGAAGTGTAAGAGGAAAGTTGAGTTACCTGACGTTTTTCGTTCACCTTTCTTCATACGAAATGTGAACGTGATGGATGTCTAGAGTCAGTCTGAAAAACTGATGGGTGACTATGCATTTGCCGCTGACTTAGATGAAGGGTATGTATTAGTCTATTAATTTTGCTTTTATTTTTTTCTTATTCGGTATATGTATTATATTTTCTTTCTATAACACTAAGGTTTTATTTTTGTAGTGAGGTTAAATTCACCGTAGTGGCAAGATTCTTACACGATATGATATGAAGACCTTGCTATTTGGTGGTAGCGTTAACATTGACGTGATCAATGTGTGGTGTGATTATCTGAATAATGGAAATAGGTTAAGAGTTCGTAGATCAATTTCCCGTCTCTTTCTCACTGAAACAACTGATGTAAGTTTGATATTTAAATTTTGTTGGTCTAAGTTATCAACTTGTACCTTTTTATTCTCTAATACGGGTCACCTAATTGAAACAACAGATAGCCTCATTGGATATCAACTATAGAGACGTGAAATTGGTAAGTTGTTCAATATTTTAAAAGTTTTAAAAGTACATAATTAAATAATATACAAATCCAACTAACCATTGTTTGACAGGTTTTATTCCTGTTGTTGCACCGAACCCACTTCTTCATTGTTTTGATATTGATCATAACTTGTATGAAGTTATACACCCGTGTGATCCAGGTTGTGTAGATTTTCATGTCAATGTTCAATATGTGGTATGTTTTCACACCGTTTGGCAATAAGTATGTTAAATGTCTGATTTAATTCTTATATAACGAACTTATTTGCTTGGCATTGTCTTCATCTAACAATGAAGAAACAGTTAAGTGCAAAGCTTTCTTCCATGATTCCAAAGCTGCATGCTACATATTTTGTAGTAGCCAAAGAGTATGTTCCGAATAAAAGTTTCTCTTCGAGCGTGATCTTTGGAATTTACATGATGCGACATATGGAGACGTACAATGGGAATAAGTGTCGGTATACTTTAAAGCTGCTCAAGGACGTAAGTCTCCATTATTTAAGTCAAATTTTTAGTTGGTGTTTCTATATTTCCTGATGCCAGAAGCCATCAACATGCATGTATTAGCTTTGTTCTTTCATGAATCAGCCTTGTATGTGTATTAAATATGTAGGTATGTGTATTAGATGTGTAGGTTCTGCGGTTGATTTCACTTTATATCATTGTTCAGAGAACTGATGTGAAGCGTTACATTGTGAGGGTTTGCAATGAAATTTTGACTTGGCAAGACAACATCGTGAAAGATCAAGTGACGTCTAAAGCAAAGGCTTACAAGAATGGCTGTGTGATTCGGTAATCAGAAATCTATTACCAACAATGCTTCTCATTACTATATGATGACTCCTGGTTTATTAAAAGTGTGCTATGGTTATGTAATTGTTCTGTGTTTTCCCTTTTTCTCCCCAGGGATGAAGTTCCACAAGACTTGCCCTATACAGATGAACACTTGATGAATTTTATTAGGACAAATGTGGCAAATAAGGAGTAAGTTATCACTGACCATATAGCATCTTTTTGAGTTGTTTTTGTCCACTTTGCTTTGTGTGTGTGTGCATCTAATTACAATATGTGCATTATTAGTGACATTGTTGTAGACACTCCATGGCTGCAAGTAACCCAAGAAGGATTGTCGACTTTGTTTGGAGGAAAATGGATCATGGATATGGTAATTGACCTTGTTGGTCTTCGTTTAACACTTGAAAGACCAAATCTTGTGTACTTTCCGACAATAATCAAGGTATTCATATTCATCCTTAGTAACCGCTAATGTTTCTACTTGGAATTACCAACATTTTTCACAAATTTTCTCAACTTTCAGGATGTTGTCGCTAAAAACAGTTTTCAAAGTCAGTACATTAAGCTTCAGTACTTGCCCAAAAGTCTAACCAAAGCTAAACTGGTAATTATCCCGTCACTTTTTAATTTTATTATTTCGACAAAATTTACTACTTTGAAAGAACTTAATTAAGTTCTTGCCCAAGAAAGAACTTTATTAAATATCCTGTCTAACCTGTTTGTATATTATCCCGTCGAACGGGTAATTATCCCCTCACTTTTTCATTTCCCTGTGGGCGTTTTTGCAGGCTTTCTTCCCTTACTGTGTTGACCGTGAACATTGGTTTGCTTGGGTGTCTGACTTTGTTAAAAAGACCAACTTTATACTTGACTCAAACTTGCCTAGGCGTCCTGACACAAGAAGTAAATTTTTAGTTGAAACGGTATGATTATATCCGTATGCCTTAGGGGTTTGTTACCTCAATTTTGTGTTGGTTTTCCTTCGCTTTTATATTATTGTGTTTTTCCTTTTTTGGTTTTTTGTAGTTATTTCCTGCTTTGGGGATTATTGCAAGAAACTTTCCAGGATACAAAAAGCTGTTGCAAATAAACAATTTTCCGTTTGTGACTGTGGATGTGCCTCGACAAAAGAATGGGTACCTTACTTGTTTAAACTATACTCTACTCGTTTTAAATATTTTCGATGGGATACACACCATTTTAAAGCGTTTAACAAATTTCCTTATTTCAAAAGGTATTCTTGCGGAGTCTATTTGCTGAAGTTTCTAGAAAACTTGAGTTGTCAATCATTATGGCCCGATCAGACTTGTTACGAGGTAATGATGTCTAAAGCAAGTTATATTAGTCAAATATTATTCGGCATATTTTATTGCAACACTTTCAATATTGTTGTCAAATATATATGCAGAATTTGGATGAATATGGTGAGAGTATGATTGTAGATCTTATCAGATGGGAGGAAAACAAGAGAACGGTAATGTGGACCATGGAAAAACGCTCCACTCAAATGCTTTTTCAAAACATTTTTAATTTTAAAAGAGTCGCCACTAAATTTTTAAATGGAATTTAGAAACCAATTTTAGAGATTTGAATTCGTGTGACTTTACGTGTTAGGAAGTTAATTTAATTTCATTAAAACAACACCCAACCCCGCCCGTTGCAATAACGGTCTCTACTAGGTTAAAGATGGCTATTTCGGAAAGATATCGCATGCGTATGCAACCATTGAATTTAAATCCTATCATGCGAATTTCATTCTAAGTCGTTTAAAATGCATTTAACTTCGTCGAAGTGGTTTAGCATGTGAGGTTCATTGATTAAACTAGAAAACACATCCAAAGAGAGGGATAGGAAGGCTTACGCTTAGCATAAGATGTATTAACAAACATTAGTGGTTAGCTCATACATACAATATAAATTATAAATAAAGAAAATTAAAATCTAAAACATAAACTAATTAAACTAAGGATTAATCAAACAAAGTCAAACAAGGAAGCAAATTAAAACACAAAACCTGGACAAACCCGTGCACTGCACGGATCTGAAATTTTCGAAATATGTCAGAACTGACCCGTGTACTGCGCGGGTTTTGAATTAATACATTGCTAATTACGAAATAAATACTAAATCAATGCAATAAATTACGAAAATCTACCTAAATTAAAATTACAAATTATAGGTCTGGAAAATCATTAAAAATCAATTTTTATATGGTTAAAAATAAATACACATAAATTAAATGAACTCGATTTATTAAATTGCCCTATTCCAACACGAGGATATGTAAATGAGACGGGGTGTACGACCGACCGATATGGCGGATTTCTTTCCCATCTCAAGTCAACGCGGGTGCCGGAATGGTACTTTAACTCATACTCAAACTATTCTAGTTTCGATATTAGTTAGACGACGTTAGACAATGGTTAGTAAATAAACAATAAAAAACGAAATAAAAAGGAGAGAAGGGAGTTTTAATGCACCCTCAACCTACATGTATCGTTGACACCGTCTTGGGTCGTAATCGATCGTAGATTTTATCTCGAGGGGCCGTCGTCGACGAAGACAATTGAAATTGAATTTTGAAATCACGAAACAAACACGTTCAAAAGGCAGACTTGAGCAGCGATTTTCAATCGCTCACCACGACTTCGTTTCTCAACGATTTTTCAAACCGAAAGATGTTTTGGAAACTAGAAAGACTGAATTTTGTGAATATGGAAATAAACCAGAAGTTTTAATAGGATTTTTGCACGAGAATCAAGGCCAAAGACCACGACAGAAACTCAAAAATACGATTTGTGTCCCTGTTTTCGAGCGGCTGTCACGACTTTAGTTTAGGGTTTTTTTGGACGATTGATGGTTGTTATTTGCAGTATGATGTGTGGAGAACTTAGAGGAATGAATGTATGGTGAAGGGGGGTATTTATAAGGAGTTTCGAAGGGTAGAAGTAGGGCAACAAGCAGTCGGGCCTGTTTCGCATAGCTGCTGTCCATCAGCTAATTCGTGAGGTTTTTAGGGTTTGTATGGGGGGTTTTCTTGGTGGTTAAACTAAGGTAATATGGGTAGGATACTAGGGTATAGTGTAGGGTTAATGGGCACGGGTTTGGTAGCTGTTTGGAGCGGGTTTTGGGCTCGGGATTTAGCACGCAAAACAGGGGGGCTGCTTGTGTTGCGGGCTGTTTGTGGAGTATTTGGGACGGGAATTGGATGGGTTTTATGATGTTCTAGGTACTGGGTTGTTGTGGGTAATGTGGAGCGCGGATTGGTGGTGATGGGTTGCGGGTTTGGACCAAGTTTGAGTCGGTTTAGAAGGGCTTTCGATGGGCTATACAAACACGGGTAAAGGAAGGAATTGGGCTGTGTTGGGGGGTGTTTAGGACGAGATTTGGGATGTGGGTAAGGGGGTTTGAACTGGGTTTGGATGGGTATAGGTCTAGGTTGGTTAGTGTACTCGAGATTCGTGCCAACTCGTAAAGAAAACGGGCTCAAAAACCGAGCTATAATCGAGCTCCAAAACGCGTGGTTGAAACGAGTTTTAGATTTTCAAATTCGATTTTTCAAATCAAATAGCACATTAAAATGAATGATTTTTCAAATCAAAAAAATATATTTTATTTTCAATAAAATAAATTTAAGAAAATAAATTCAAATTAAAACAATAAAATGAATTCACTTAAAAAAGCTTTAATTTAAATATCATTTAAATTAATAAAATACTCCGTCGACAACGCTCATTCTACATCGTGAAACGAGCCCAAATAATGACAATGACAACTAAAGAATACATGTGTCCTATCATCATCGGGTGTTTGTCGGGTTTTCTATAAATTCAAATATCGACAGATATGGGTATCTACAGAGCCCCCACTTTGACTGAGGCTTGGACAAGGCGAAAGTCAAAGTATACCCCAGGTCCCTCTCGACCTGAGGATTCTGCGGGTCGTTTATAGTCCATTAGACTTGCGTATGTAAGCTCGCCAGCCATAAGAAGAGATCATACCTGAAACTTCGTCGAGGATTGACTCTTGCTTCTGTTGTGTCAAATTATCATCGTTAGTCATCGACCCATAAATTTCATATATGGTGGGTTGAGCCT
This sequence comes from Silene latifolia, assembly GCF_048544455.1. Classification (NCBI taxonomy): domain Eukaryota; kingdom Viridiplantae; phylum Streptophyta; class Magnoliopsida; order Caryophyllales; family Caryophyllaceae; genus Silene; species Silene latifolia. Next base: position 121,164,950 of record NC_133531.1, on the reverse strand, counting down.
TATCCTCGGGCGCCTACGTATCCGTTTACGACGGAATCAAACCAGCGTCGTAGTTCGGCTCGATGGCACTGTAGCTTTCTCTGCTTTCCGGCTCGGATGCCAATATCCCATTGTTCATGTGAGTAAAGACAAAACTTGCGCTTTGCTTATCAATTTCGTTGTTCGCTAGGAGAACGATTCACCGAAACCACGTTTACGTTGGGGAAATGTCATTTCCGTAGCATTCTGCTGTTGATCTTTGTTAGGAGGATGCCATCCTGTCTGTTTTGTGGTGGTCTCTGGAGCCGACGGCGACAGAGCCCCCAGTTAGAGCATATTCTGCAAATTTAATCATAATATATAGCACGCGATTCACGTAGCGACATTTTGATACTTGAAATGGTCATCGACCGAATTTTGATGGGTCTCTGGAGCCGACGGCGACGTGAGCCCCGATTGAAAGAAAAGGAAAATGGGTTATCGACCCGTAGACATGAACATTGCTTAGAAAAGGTGGGTCATTGACCCGAACTTTGAATATCTCGAAAATGATTGGCCTCTTCGAGGCGAGAATTTATTTCAGTTTTCTGGATCCAAATGATTTTTCGAATTAACACATAATTTTATTTTCAATAAAATTAATTGCGAAAAATTATTTCAAATTTCTGGAGTTAGATGATTTTTCAAATCAAAACATAATTTTATTTTCAATAAAATTAATCGCAGAAGTTTATTTCAAATTTCTAGAGTGAAAGCGATGGGTAGACACGACCTTTTGACGAAAAGACTCGGACTTTCTGACCCGTAACCAATGTGGGCGTAACCTAATAAAATCCGTAAGTGTGTACGGGATGTTAATTCAACATGGGACGCGCAGGGGATGAAATTGTAAATTAGTCACTTCGGTGTACGAACTATGACAAATTCCGCAAGAGAAATGAGCGAACAAAACTCGGGACGGATGAGGCCCACTTGGCGCGCCACACGGGCCCTACACGGCCGAAATAGAGGAGGTATGGGACTTGCTTTCTTATTTCAAAAAGCTACCAAACTTCCTAAAGCTAGTAGGCTTCCAAGTTTCCAAATTTCCTAGAAGATTTAGGTTTCCAAAACCTAAAGGAATTATACTTCCAAAATTCCTCATCTCTTTTCATATATAAGGAAGGGCTAAGGGTTGAGATTTCCCACAATTTCTCAAACAGAAATCTCTCTGCTTAAAAGAATATCTTTCTTAGAAAAAAACTAGTCATGAATTCCCTGTTTGGGACCATGAAGGGATGGGCGACAGAATTCAGGGGTTTAGAAATCCAAAATCTGAATGCGGCGGGAATTCAACAAATTATTTTCCTGAGGCAAGTCATGATTCAACCCGCATTTCTTAAAGAGTGCCTGAGAGTGTGGGATCCCGAGCATCATGTCTTTGCTTTTCCGGAGGGAGAAATCTGTCCCCTTCTGAAGAATTTACCGTCTGGGAGGATGGAAGACCACGCAAGAGCTGTGGTTCCCGACTTTGTGTCCAATCGGACCCGAAAATCTGCGAATATCTAAACTTGTCGCGTGATGAAGCCCGTACCATCGTCGATGGTGGAAAGGTGGACCTGCTTGCGCTAGTGCATAGATTCCGGCGTGCGAATGACCCAGATATACCGACCATTTATCGACGCCGCGCCTTTGGCCTCATTTTATTGCATCTTTAGTGTTTCGAGGGGGCGATAGAAATTCCATCTTATCGCGGCCAAGTTAGACTAATCCGAGTCGTGGAGCAAATGGAGAATGGTGCTAATCCTGCATGGATTATACTAGCTGAGACTATTAAAAGCTTGGATGCACAAAAAGCCAATCCGGATGCTGTATTCATGGGATCAACCCGCCTACTGCAAGTTTGTCTTTCTTCTCTTTTTTCCTCTTTTTCTCTTTTTCTCTTTTTCGTCTCTTTTTTTTTCTTTTTTTTTTCGTCTTTTTTCTTTTTTTTTTTCTTTTTTTTTCTTTTTTCTTCCGTCTTTTTTCTTTTTTTTTTTTCGTTTTTTTTTACCTGCCTTTTTCTGGCTGTCTAACAGGTATGGCTCAGCGAGCGTCTTGGTTTGATTAATCCGCCGTTGAAACCAGAAGATTATCATGTCAGAAGTCTCACTAATCGGCGACGGCGCTACAGTTCTGAGCAAGGATCCGATTACTGGCGAAATATGCTGATTAACGGAACAGGGTCTCACATTCGCTGGTCCTTACCATGGCTTCATTTGAGCTCACTTACCGGGCTCGCAGATACTGATCATACACGGTATGTCACTTTGTTGGGCTTGGATCACCCTGTCTATTTTTACCCGGACCGAGTGCTTCGCCAATTCGGTCGTCAACAAATTGTCCCTGCGACGGAGGCTTCGCGAGGTCCTGCTTTTGTTATTTCTCAGGGTAGATGTCATACTTGGCTCCACGGGTGGCGCCGAAGGACCGTGTGGCGCATTCCCGAGCCGCGCGAGTCTACTTGGGTTTCTCCTTCATATCTCAAATGGACTACAGAACCGGGCCTTAAAGCAAGGAAGAAACTACAGAAAGATGATACCATTGATCGGGAGAAGCATGACAGGGGGTTAAAAAATCGACAATTCTTTACTGGGCCGATTCCGGGCCGACCGAGACCGAGACTAGGCCTGACGAGAACCCTAGGGCTAAACCTGGTGCTCCTAGCGTGTGGGACCGACTGGGTACTACAAGTGGTGACGTTCCGACACTTGCAGAGAGACTTGGCCCTCGACCAAGCGTAAAAGAGAGATTGGGCCCGCGAGAAGACAGCGTGGTCCCCCCGAAGAAACGGGCAAGAATGATGATGGGTGAGACATCGTCTCATAGTGACGGGACACGCGACCCAACTAAAGATAGGTGGTAGTTACGGCTCTATTATTTAGTGTTACTATTATGCTTTTATTTGCTTTCCTGTTAGTTTGATTTGTAATGGGCGTCGCCCGGATTTATCAAAATAAAAGACACGTATTATTTATTAGAAATCCTCAGTTTCTGCATTGAATATTTCATTTTTATTGTGATTATACCCTTTTCAAGGGTTGCCTACGTATCTGCTTTTCAACAGAATCAAACTGAGGTCGTAGTTCTCTCATAAAACATTTCAGGCAGTGGCAACAAATGCCAAACTTAAAACTTATTCAAATACATCACAATTCAAGTGTTATTTCATAACTTTGAGAGTGAGGTCTTAAGGATAGTACTTCTTCAATCGATCCAGTTCGTTGGATTCGAGAAATCATTTCCATCCAAATCATCAAACGTACCACGCCTCCTGTGAGTATCTTCTTCACGAGATAAGGACCGCCCAATTAGGCTTAAACTTCCTTCTTGGATCGATCGTAATAGAGCCCTTACTGATTTGAGAACTAAATCGCCTTCATTAATTCCCCTAGGCTTCACCTTCTTGTTAAAAGCCCGCTCTATCCTTTTCTCGATAGAGTGACCATGATACAACGTGATTCAAACGACGCTCATCGAGCAACACCAACGAATCATATCTGGCTTGGACCCAATCCGCTTCCGGGACCTGGCTTTCGAGCAAGATGCGTAGGGAGGGTACTTCCAGTTCGACTGGTTGTACTGCTTCCATCCCGTAAACTAGATAGTACGGGTTGCCCTGTGGCGTTTCTGATGGATGTTCTATATCCCCACAACGCGAAGGGTATCTTCTCCGGCCACTCCTTGTAATTGTCAGACATCTTTCTCAATATAGTAGCCACCGTTTTATTAGCGGCCTCCACTGCTCCATTTGTCTGAGGTCGATATGGAGATGACTTATGATGCTTGATTCTATACTTTTCAAGTATAACAGCTGTCTCAGCTTGAAAGTGAGTTCCATGATCACTGATGAACTCGTGCGGCACTCCGTCGACGATGATGTCATTCGAATAAACTTGGCTACTTGCTTCGCATTTAGCACTTTGTAAGACTTGGCCTCTACCCACTTGGTAAAGTAATCAATAGCGACTAGGATATAACAATGCCCTCCTGTTCCAGAAGGGTTTACTTTTCCGATGATGTCGATTCCCCAGGTTGAGAAAGGCCAAGGTGACGTCATGGTGTATAGCATAGAAGGTGGTACATGTTGAATATTCGCAAATATTTGGCAATTGTGATAATGCCGGACATATCTGCGACAATCTGTTTCCATTGTTGTCCAATAGTATCCTAACCTCATGATCTTCCGAACTAGCATGTGGGAGTTCATATGCGGCCCACATTCCCGTCGTGGACTTCTTCCATGACCTTTTTCGACGTTGTCTTGTCGACGCATCGCAACAGGACACCTGTCTTTCTTCTTATACAATTGTCCATCGTTAGTTTTAACGAATTGGGCGGATAACATTCGCAATGCACGCTTTCTACGTGTATCGAGGTCTCGGGGTATTCTCCTGCTTCTTTGAATCTCACAATGGATGCATACCAAGGTTCGGCCGCTTTCCTCGGCATCATCGGCGCGTTTATATAAGCTGGTGAAGACCTTCGTTCGACACACAATGGCATGCTATCCATATGATCGGGGATGTTTATAAACGCTGCCGCTTTGACATCGTCGTGAACGATTTTCCTCCCTTGGGAGGTACACGCATCGCACCTCTTCGAAGAGTTTTTCTAGCTCTTCTATCTTAGCCTGGTAGGGTGCCAGGTACATGCTACTTTGATCTTCCATGACCCCGTCACTTGATTAATGACCAAGGAGGAATCCCCGTGTACCGTCAACTTCATGACTCCTAACTTGTTAGCGCTCTGCAAACCAAGTAGGCATGCTTCGTATTCCGCGGCGTTATTTGTGACGGCGAAGTCCAATTTGATCGAAACTGGTACGTGCTCTCCTCTCGGTGAAATGATAAGGACACCTATTCCGCATCCCATGTTATTCGAAGCCCCATCGAAATATAGATCCCATACATCATCTTCGACATGGACAATATCCTCATCCGGGAACGACCAAGTGTCAACAATGTCGATTTCTTCGATCGGATTATCGGCCAGAAATCGGCAACGACCTTTCTTTTTATCGCTTTCACGTACGTATTTGAGATCGAATTCCGATAGCATGAGGGTCCATCTTGACATTCTGCCGTTTAGCACCGGCTTTTCAAACAAGTACTTGATGGGGTCCATTCTGGAATATATACGCACACTGTAGCTGAGCATATAGTGACGTAGCTTCTTCGTTGCCCAGACTAAAGCTAGGCATGTCTTTTCTAATGCTGTATACTTTGATTCATACTCCAAGAACTTTTTACTAAGGTAGTAAATTGCTCTTTCTTCTTTGTCAGCGGTTTTGTGCAGCATTGCTCCCATCGCGTATCTCAGAATCGTTAAATACAATGATAGAGGCAAGCCGCTACAAAGGGATCGAGAACTCGCGAGAAGATAACACTTCCTTTATCTTATCAAACGCGGCTTGGCATTGGTCATCCCACATAATATGCTCCCCAACTTTCAATTTCTTAAAAATTGGTTCGCAGATCATAGTTAATTTTGAGACGAAACGGCTTATGTATTGCACTCGGCCCAAGAAACCTCGAATTTCTTTCTCGGTTTTAGGATGGGGCATTTCCAGAGGTGACCCCGAACGCGCACTTCTGTGGGTTTAATCTCATATTATACTTTCTCAACCTCTCGAAGAATTTTCGTAATGCCATCAAATGGTTATTACGTTCCTTCGATTTTACGATCATGTCATCGACGTAGACCTCTACTTCCTTATGAATCATATCATGCAACAACGTCGTTGCTGTTCTTTGGTAAGTCGCGCCTGCATTTATTAATCCAAACGGCATTACTGTGTAGCAATAAGTGCCCCATGGTGTTATGAAAGCAGTCTTGTGCATATCTTCCTCGGCCATTTTTATCTGGTTGTAACCGGCGTATCCATCCATAAAGGATAATAATGCATGGTTAGCGGTATTGTCAACCAAGATGTCAATGTGAGGTAACGGAAAGTCGTCCTTTGGACTAGCCTTATTTAGATCACGAAAATCAACACAGACCCGAACCTTTCCGTCTTTCTTTGGGACCGGCACCACATTAGCTACCCAATCTGAGTATTCCGATACTTTGATGAACCCGGCCTTGAACTGTTTATCAATCTCTTCTTTGACTTTCAAAGACCACTCGGTACGCATTCTACGTGGCTTCTGCTTTACTGGTTTGAACCCTGGCTTGATCGGAATCTTGTGCTCTGAAATTTCCCTATCAATACCCGGCATATCTTTGTAGGACCAAGCAAATACATCTTTGAATTCATTCAACAATTCAACAAACCCCTTCTTTTCTGCGGGATCTAAGGTTGTTCCTATCTTAAGCTCCTGAGGCTCTAAGGTAGTCCCCACATTAACAACTTTGGTATCTTCGATTACGAGCTTCTTTGGTCGTATTCTTCCAACCCTTTTACTAATCGGGAGGCGGTTCCACCTCCTCCTCTTCTTCTTCCACCTGTCTATCCTCGACCTCATTCTCAACGTTATTAAAACAATCAATTGAATCGCAATATAAATGAGACAAGTCGTAAGCAAACTGATTCATCTTATTATTGATTTGAAACTGCGCAAATTGCGTTAACATTTGGGCCAACTGATCAGAGGTCAGTGGCGAGATGGGAGAAGTATTCGGGACAGGCCCCGGAATACCAGCACTAGGGGAAGGTACGGGAAAAGGAAAGACTGGGGAAGGGGTATCTTCGACACCTAAAACCCTAGACTTAGCCTTAGGACTTATGTCAGACTCGGACTCGGACTCAGACTCAGAATCGTCATCAGGCTTGAACATTTGCCCTTCTCCAATGGTCATCTTGAAAAGCGAACCCTTGTTGTCGGTCCATTTCATGGTTTTCCGCCATCCAGATGTATTCCTCTGAGGATCTACATCAGTAATGAGGGTAGATGGATCGAAACGATCACTCCTTACGATCATGTTTACCAAGACTTCGTTTGGTATTTCCGGCTTCCTTTCCTCACCAAAGAGGAGACCCATAGCTTTCCCATCTTTGATCGGAACAGACTCCTTCTTTATTGTAGCTACTGCCATAATGTCTTCGGGAATATAGAAACAATCACGGAATACTTCGATTCCGGGGACCAGCTTGTTGGCCTTTGAGTTGAACAGTGGTTCGGGGAAGTCTAAACTCGGCATTTACTCCCCGGCTTTCACAATGTGGCCGTTTAGAGTTAGCAAGTACGGCCCCATCTTGATGTCTCGGTCTTCGATCGAGACTCTCTTTCTCAGGGAGTCTTCTTCAGTTGGCTCATACCCAAGCCCGTATCTTGTCCCCTTAGGCACTGGCGACTTCAATTGAAACGCGTTTTCCCTTCGGGGGTACATGGAGTACCCTAAGTACTTTTCGGTCTTGAAGATTGTTTTACAAACACGACTTCCCGTATATAAGTCCATATTTGGTGCCTCGAAAGTGGACTCAATTGCGTTTACTACCTCGAAACCACAAGACTCCAAGGCGGTATTATCAGTTTGCACTTCGGAAGTAACATCTCCTCCCGTCACAATTATAGGAGTAGCATCGATGGTCACTACTTCTCCCTTGAGAGGGATTTTAATCTTGCGATGGAGGGTAGAAGACACGGCTCCAGCTGTGTGAATCCATGGTCTCCCGAGCAAAATGTTGAAAGATGAGGCAACATCTATCACTTGGAAATTGACCTTGCGCTCCACCTTTCCCACATTCATGCTTAAAGTGACGAGTCCGGACACTCGACGCACTGTGCCATCGAAAGCCCGAACCGTTTGCGTAGTGGGTGCGAAGTCCCTTTTCTCGAGTCCCAAAATGAAAGCGGTCCGTAGTGGGAGAACATTAACTGCAGACCCGTCGTCGACAAGGGTCATTGGGAGTCGCTTATGACGGCATTTTACCGTGATGTACATAGCGAGACAATGTTGTGGCCCAAATGAGGGCAGGTCTTCATCAGAAAAAGTTACGGCATTAGTGAGCCGAGGTTGGTTTTGAGCAACAAATGAGACCACGTCATCTGGAGTAGTGTGCGGTGACAAGGTCATATTCATTAAGGCTTGAAGCAGAGCTTGTCGGTGTTCAAACGAGCTCAACATTAACTCCCGGATGGAGACATCCGCCTTAGTCTTTATGTAAATCGCTTGATGAGGGAGGCCTCTGAGGTCGACCCTTCACCAAGAGCTCGGACTGAGGTAGCCTCCTTGGTGGGTGTCTTACTTGGACTGTCTCCAAAGATAGAGACATGGTTTGCCTTCTCGACACGATAGGGACGTCCCGATCGAGTCAAATGATTAGATTCGAGGACATCTTTCCTCAATTTAGAAATTTCTTCCCGAGTTCGGGAATAATCGCACCTTCGGTGAGATAGATATCGTCTTCATCGTCAGCCCCGACCCCATTAATTTCATTCTCGCTTCGGAGAATGTATGGTGTGCAATCGATAGCAAAATCCCCAATTCGAACTTCGTTCTTAGCTTGAGGATATACTCGGGCGACTTACATAGACCTTCCCCACGAAAAACCCAGTGAGACGGCAAATGGGTTGGATTAAGTGAGATACATCGGTATTGTCTTCGACGAATACTGCATTGGCATGGTCGCCAAAAGGATTGTTCAGGTTGTTAGGTCGGACGGTGGGGATGGGGAGCGACCCATTCTCGATCATGTCTTGGATTTCATGTTTAAGACGGTAACAATTTTCGGTATCATGACCTTTTCCTTGATGATAAGCACGATGGCGTTGGGCTTATACCATTTACCCTGTCGATCCGCAGCGGGTCCGGAGTTGGACCAATTGGGTTCGATTTCCCTTGGGCGAGAGCCTTTGGAGGGCGTATGCATAGGTATACCCGATGTCGGTGAACGCTCTTGGCCCATGGCGTTGCGATCCCTTAGGAGCTCCTCCCAAAAGACCGATGGCTTGGATATGATTGGCAAAACTGGATGCCTTAGCTTTGGAAGAGGAGGCACCACGATACCCTTTTGGCTTTTCACCTCGATGAGAAACGAACGCCGTCCTCAATTTTTCTTCCGACTCGAATAAGGTCCTTGAATGAGCCGAAATGTTGATATTTGATAGCGTCACGGTACAATGTCGAAGATTTTTGATGAACTTATCTACCATTTCAGTCTCCTCGGCCTTTTGGCCAACTTCACGCTTTCAGTAGCGCCATCGGTTGAGGAATTCAGAAATCCCTCCTTATCCTTCATGTCATCACTTGAGTGTGCGCACGATGAGTCCGAATCTCGGCGTTATCAGCAAAGTGTTTGCAGAACTCCGCCGCTATATCTTCGAAAGTGGGGAAATTCTTAAGCTCAAGGCTGTAGAACCACGCCTTCGGGTGTTCTCCTAGGGATTGAGCAAAAATGTGGGGCAACATCTCAGCAGGTACCCCTTTCAACGCAAGGTACTCCTTGTAGGAACGGATATGTTGCAATGGATCTTCCGTCCCTTTAAACTTTGGGATATCAGTTAGGACAAAATTGGTTGGTAGCTTGTCCTGGACCGGTATGTACCCTCTGGCATTCTCATAATGCACATTTTCCCCACGGGATAGCTTCAACTGTTCCTCTATTAGTCGGAACCTCTTTTCGAATTCAGTTTCCGGGGGCGGTGGTATGGGAGCTTCCACCGCGATCTTGGCTTCCACAGCCGTCAAGCGTTCAATCATTGCGACCAAAGTGTCGTTAATCTGCTTCAGCGCCTCTGCGGTAGTCACACTTCTTGTTTGTAGTGGCCTTTCTACAATAAAATCCCGAGCGAGTATCAGTTATCGAATCAAAATCCCCTGCACAAACAGGACTCGACTCATAACAACATGACGGACTCTATGCGACTCGATATTGGGCTTAGACCCGGAGAACGAGCAATTGGGCCCCCTCGGTTTGGGTCATATACGACTAGGGACGGTTTTTCAAACCTAAAAACTGGCTATAACTTGACATGGATCCTACGAACGAACTATTCTGGCTCGTTGGAACGGGTCCTAACCGTGATACACACGTGGCTTGGGTTTTAGACTCAACGTGATCACAAATCTGACATGACAAACCCGTGTTCAAACCAGACATGGCTCTTGGGCTTTGTGACAAACGCCCTAGGTGGCCTAGTGGGGACGTTTTAGTGGACTGACTTGGACCAAATGGTCGACTTTCATGACTCAGACCCAAAGATCGGTTTAGGTGACTCACTTGACAAGTGTTCTAACCAAACAAAGGCTCACTCGAGCCTAAGGGTGGACTAGCTCGCCTATATCAAGCAAAAGCCCAACTCGACTAACCCGACCCCACTGACTCAAACTCTATTCTAGGTTTGGGTTGGACCTGGGATACAGTTCATCGAAATTTGAAATTGAGAAGGAATGAATTGACTTTTAAAATGGGCAGCACTTCGGCTTGAAAGAGGGTTCAAAATTTCGAAATAGAGGGCCGAAATTTTCGAAAAGAGATGGACTTGAAAAAGAATCAAATTTTCGAAAGAAAAAGAAGATGGATTTTGAAAATGCTATTTTGAAAACATGACCCAGGATTCACATAGCATGTAATCATTCGCATTTTAGGGATGCAATGCATGAACTAGACTCTTCTAAGTCTCGGTCAGTCCTCTAAAATGGGTCTATGCCAGTGAAACCGCTTTGTCGGGGAGTCCACATACCGTCATATGCCCGTAGCAATATGCCTCGTATGCAGCTGCCTACCTCCACGGAATCACCTTGATACTTAAATCGGACATAGTGGACATCAATATCCTCCCTTGGAATTAACCCAAGAGATTCTTTGGCCCGCCTAAAGTCTCGGGGGATTATGCATGATTAACATAAAAAAAAAATGTGACAACAATCCTAATAGCCATCTTAAACTTTTCAAGTTTCACTATCCCCAGCAGAGTCGCCAAATTGTGGACCATGGAAAAACGCTCCACTCAAATGCTTTTTTAAAACATTTTTAATTTTAAAAGAGTCGCCACTAAATTTTTAAATGGAATTTAGAAACCAATTTTAGAGATTTGAATTCGTGTGACTTTACGTGTTAGGAAGTTAATTTAATTTCATTAAAACAACACCCAACCCCGCCCGTTGCAATAACGGTCTCTACTAGGTTAAAGATGGCTATTTCGGAAAGATATCGCATGCGTATGCAACCATTGAATTTAAATCATATCATGCGAATTTCATTCTAAGTCGTTTAAAATGCATTTAACTTCGTCGAAGTGGTTTAGCATGTGAGGTTCATTGATTAAACTAGAAAACACATCCAAAGAGAGGGATAGGAAGGCTTACGCTTAGCATAAGATGTATTAACAAACATTAGTGGTTAGTTCATACATACAATATAAATTATAAATAAAGAAAATTAAAATCTAAAACATAAACTAATTAAACTAAGGATTAATCAAACAAAGTCAAACAAGGAAGCAAATTAAAACACAAAACCTGGACAAACCCGTGCACTGCACGGATCTGAAATTTTCGAAATATGTTAGAATCGACCCGTGCACTGCGCGGGTTTTGAATTAATACATTGCTAATTACGAAATAAATACTAAATCAATGCAATAAATTACGAAAATCTACCTAAATTAAAATTACAAATTATAGGTCTGGAAAATCATTAAAAATCAATTTTTATATGGTTAAAAATAAATACACATAAATTAAATGAACTCGATTTATTAAATTGCCCTATTCCAACACGAGGATATGTAAATGAGACGGGGTGTACGACCGACCGATATGGCGGATTTCTTTCCCATCTCAAGTCAACGCGGGTGCCGGAATGGTACTTTAACTTATACTCAAACTATTCTAGTTTCGATATTAGTTAGACGACGTTAGACAATGGTTAGTAAATAAACAATAAAAAACGAAATAAAAAGGAGAGAAGGGAGTTTTAATGCACCCTCAACCTACATGTATCGTTGACACCGTCTTGGGTCGTAATCGATCGTAGATTTTATCTCGAGGGTCCGTCGTCGACGAAGACAATTGAAATTGAATTTTGAAATCACGAAACAAACACGTTCAAAAGGCAGACTTGAGCAGCGATTTTCAATCGCTCACCACGACTTCGTTTCTCAACTATTTTTCAAACCGAAAGATGTTTTGGAAACTAGAAAGACTGAATTTTGTGAATATGGAAATAAACCAGAAGTTTTAATAGGATTTGTGCACGAGAATCAAGGCCAAAGACCACGACAGAAACTCAAAAACACGATTTGTGTCCCTGTTTTCGAGCGGCTGTCACGGCTTTAGTTTAGGGTTTTTTTGGACGATTGATGGTTGTTATTTGCAGTATGATGTGTGGAGAACTTAGAGGAATGAATGTATGGTGAAGGGGGGGTATTTATAAGGAGTTTCGAAGGGTAGAAGTAGGGCAACAAGCAGTCGGGCCTGTTTCGCATAGCTGCTGTCCATCAGCTAATTCGTGAGGTTTTTAGGGTTTTTATGAGGGGTTTTCTTGGTGGTTAAGCTAAGGTAATATGGGTAGGATACTAGGGTATGGTGTAGGGTTAATGGGCACGGGTTTGGTAGCTGTTTGGAGCGGGTTTTGGGCTCGGGATTGAGCACGCAAAACAGGGGGGCTGCTTGTGTTGCGGGCTGTTTGTGGAGTATTTGGGACGGGAATTGGATGGGTTTTGTGGTGTTCTAGGTGCTGGGTTGTTGTGGGTAATGTGGAGCGCAGGTTGGTGGTGATGGGTTGCGGGTTTGGACCAAGTTTGAGTCGGTTTATAAGGGCTTTCGATGAGCTATACAAACACGGGTAAAGGAAGGAATTGGGCTGTTTTGGGGGGTGTTTAGGACGAGATTTGGGATGTGGGTAAGGGGGTTCGAACTGGGTTTGGATGGGTAGAGGTCTAGGTTGGTTAGTGTACTCGAGATTCGTGCCAACTCGTAAAGAAAACGGGCTCAAAAACCGAGCTATAATCGAGCTCCAAAACGCGTGGTTGAAACGAGTTTTAGATTTTCAAATTCGATTTTTCAAATCAAATAGCACATTAAAATGAATGATTTTTAAATCAAAAAAATATTTTTATTTTCAATAAAATAAATTTAATAAAATAAATTCAAATTAAAACAATAAAATGAATTCACTTAAAAAAGCTTTAATTTAAATATCATTTAAATTAATAAAATACTCCGTCGACAACGCTCATTCTACATCGTGAAACGAGCCCAAATAATGACAATGACAACTAAAGAATACATGTGTCCTATCATCATCGGGTGTTTGTCGGGTTTTCTATAAATTCCAATATCGACAGATATGGGTATCTACAGGTAATAACAATATCTTCCGAATGCTTTATCTAATTTTGTTTCTATTATTTTCCAATCGTTTAACTGCAAGACTTTCAATATTGATGTCAAGTTACTTTAAATGTAACAATATTTCCCTACCTTTTTTTTTGTAGGATTATACCTAGGTGTTATTTTTGCAAGAATATGGTGAGAGTTTGCGTGCTTAGCAAATGGGAGTGGCAGAGAACCTTCTCATTGTCTTTTGTTGATTCTTTGATTTGGGCAGGCATTAGTTTGTAGGTGGACTAAATTTGTAGGTTGCAGATGTGTAGGTATTCCAAGTAACTTTTGCGTGTATGGAAGACCCTCCTATGTGCATGAGAAGGCGTTGTATGTGTATGCAATACCTTTCTACGTGCATGTAATTTGTCGACTTTCGGGTCTGTTTAACGAGACTTGAGCGTGCCTGAGGAGGCGTTATATGTGAATGGAACAACTTTTTAACCGTGTGGGGCACAATTATGTCACTAGATTATGGCCTTTTTTAATGAGACTTGTAATGAGAATTACCCCATTTGTCAGGGTATTGTTTTAAAATCCCAAAGTAACTTGCATATTTACATGCATGAGAAGGCGTTATATGTGTATGGAACAGCCTTCTACATGCATGAAAATTTTCAAAACAAAATTACTTGCATTATTTAGAGTTACCAATGTACTTTGAGCGTGCCGTGCTGGGCCGTGCCTAAAGTGCTGATAGGATTGGCCCGACTTCTTCAATAATCACTCACATTTAAGTTTCGAGACTTGAAATGAGAATTAAAACCCACATTTAAGTCTTGAGACTTGAAATGATCCTAAAAACAAGTGTTGTAATGAGAATTAACCCATCTCATGGGGATTATCCCATTTAGGTTATCTGTGCATAAAATGGCCTTCTATATGCATGGAATAACCTTTTAGTTGCATGATATTAAACGACTTGTTGCACACGATGATGATTCAACTAATCACATTTTATTGCTGGCATAAAATGATCACATGTTTCAGCTTTTTAATTACCAAATTTGGAGAAACAATTATCACATGTGCATAAAATGACCTCGTACGTGCATAAAATGATCTCGTATGAACATGCCATGTTTGCTAAGGGAAACACATGTATCACAGATGAAATCCATGTGCATGGAATAACCTTTTAGTTGCATGATATTTAACGACTTGTCATACACGATGATGATTCAACTAATCACATTTTATTGCTGGCATAAATTGATCACATGCTTCAGCTTTCTAATTACCAAATTTGGAGAAACAATTATCACATGTGCATAAAATGACCTCATACGTACATAAAATGAGCTTGTATGTGCATGCCATAATTGCTCAGAGAAACACATGTTTTCTATTCTTAAATCGAATCACAATTTCATCTTCTCAAATATACAATTTAAGAATCCGGAAGCCTCCCGTTACATTTATTACAAAACAATTGTTGACTTCTCAAATGATGCTAAAAAATAATCCTAAAAACTTCAATGATGCTCAAAAATAATCCTAAAAACTTCAATGATGCTCAAAAGTAATCCTAAAAACTTCAATGATGCTCAAAAACAAGTGTTGACTTCTCAAATGATGCTCAAAAATTCCATTTGCACAGTCCAATTCCTCGCAAAAAACTTCAATCTCACACATAAGAAAGCAAATGTCAACAAAGATAAAAATTAGAGGGAAACAAAAAGGGTAAAAGTAGAAAACTTGCGCTAATAAGAGACATCACTTACTCGACTATTTGTCAGTGATCCTTTGGTCGGTCACAATTCCTGCTATCGTGGTTCGCCATCTGCCCACAAGCCTTGCATCTTCTTAGTGGTTTCTTATTGACTTCCCCTGCTCTTTCTCTTTGTGAAATCATTCTTTTTCCCGAGCCTTTGTTTTTGCATTGTCTTGGCGGCAAAATTGTAATTTCGCTAGGCACACTTGTACCCAAGAGCATTCCAATTTCCGCATTTTTGTCCCTTTTCTTTCCAATACTACTATTACCACCATCATCAGCGACACTACTTGTTGTTTCTGCAAGTACCCTTTCCTTGAACTCGCGTAAAATGGTTATTAACTCATCACAATTAACAGGACTCTGTTCAACTAGTGACACACAAGTGAACATTTCGACCACAATTCATCCGGTTTGTTCTTTTGTGCATCGACGATCTGCAATCGCAAGCAACTACCCATCGAATTGAATATTGGGGCAGGGATGCTAGTTTGCTCCACCTATTAAGTAGGTATTCGCATGGAATTTTCTCAAAACCATAATCTTTAAGGACACAGAGAATATGTCGACAAAGTATTCCATGTCGTTCAAATTTCTTGCAATTGCATACTAGTTTCACTTCAGCTGTCTTATAACCCACCTTATAGTCTTTCTTTCTCTCACGATCCTTGACATCTATGTAGAGAATTGCATGATTCTTATCTTTTTGTTTGTCCCCAATGGCACATGTAAAGCATGCTGCTTTTAGTTCCACTTTGAACTCCTCGAAAATTCTCGGAGTGTAGGTTTCTGCTGCATGCTTTTCCAGGTCTAGAGGAGTAGCCAAGTCAGGAAACGAGTACTTAGATTGTGCAATCAGTTTTGATTGAGCCCATCGTTGTGTATCCATTGCACTCTCAAAGCGCATCTAAAATTCAACAAGGGTCAAATTTGGATTAGTGAAATTGCTAAAAAAATGATTTTCTGACTCGGACCTCGAGGTGGTTCTCATCAACCCTCCTAATAACAAGTCACGAAAGTAAGCTGGAATCCAAAAATGTCTAATGCCATACTTTTCCTGAAGCCACTCATTATCCGACAACCCATGAGCTTCCACAATGGCTGTCCATCTTTCCTCAAATTCAAAGAGGCTCCACATCTTCGCCCCAAACACATGAGTTTATCTCTTTCAAAAACTCAGTTTCTCTACATATAACAGGCCCTACCTTCTCTGGCAACTTCTTCAATATGTGTCACATGCAATATCTATGTTGCACTTTATCTTTAAAGACTTTATTAAGTCCTCCTTCTATCCCCAAATCTTCGTCAGTTATTATACACAAAGGATAACGACCCCCCATAGCTTCTAGGAATTTCGTAAATAACCAAGCAAATGACTCCTTGCTCTCATTAATAAGAAGCCCAGCCCCAAAGGTCACACATCTCTTATGATGATCCACCCCTGTGAAAGGGGCGAATATCATTCTATACTTATTTTTCCTAAAGGTAGTGTCAAAGGATGTCATATCCCCAAATAGCAAATAATTTTTTATACTAATAGGGTCAGCCCAGAAAACATGTGACAATCTACCTTTCTCATCTACCTCAAAGTCAAAGTAAAAGGATGGACACATTCTTTTTATTTTCATAAAATGCTCAATAAGCATTTGAGCATCCCCTTCTGACAAGAACTTTTTGATATCCCTTGAAAAGTTTTTAAAGTCTTCCAATGAAGCACCCACATTCTGATAACCTCTGACATACTCCTTAAACATCCTATAGGTCATAACTGGACCTTTGTTAACCTTTGAGTTGTCAACTATCATTTTTTTATGAACTATATTCAATTCTCTCGTTTGCGTCAGATGTACCATTGTTAATGGTGTAGCTGGCATATGATTATGCCGTTCAACAAAACCATAAATTTGGTATTTACCGTTAGCAATTCGTTTAAAGTTAATCCTAGCAAGGCAACCTACCCGAGTCCTTTGCCTACGGTGTTTTTTGCCTTTCGCTTCACATTCTCCAGCCTTATTACACAAACAAGTTTTATGTGTAGTGACACCCTGTTTATTTTTTTGTGAGCCTTTTCTAGTCACAAACCCACATTCTTTTCCATATGCTTCATAAAAGGCAATACCGAGTTCAAGTGTATCAAAGACCATACTAATAACAGGCTTGAGATGGGTAGGACAACCAAAAATCCGATTCATGTTGCTTGAACCGGACGCCTCCTCCTCCTCCTCTGCATCCTCTATTACCTCTACCTCCTCTATTACCCCTGCCTCGTCTACTACGTTATCTGCAAATGTGATGAAATTAAACTAGAGTTAGGGATTTAGATTTACTGGATAACTCAAGTATACAACAGCACGGTTATATAGAACAGTATCTGATCATTCAACAGTTCAACAGAATTGTACCTTGTACAATTTCAGGAACATCAATGTTAAGGGCAGATATTTCTGATATGGATTGAGATGCAATAACTTCAACCATCTGTCCTTCATTTGTAATGTCATTTGTAATGACATTAGAAGAACTACGCGACCCCATTGAACTAAGAATGTCATTGCTGCAATAACGACGACTTAAAATTAAGTAACTGACAATAAAATCATATCAGGGAATTATTACTAAAACTAAATTTAGAATTTTTGATGCACATATCAATAATTTGATGCACGTAGCTAATAGTTTGACGATTGTAAAACCTGTCTAATTCATAAAAACTCGAGCCAACAATATCACGATTTCAACCAATTTAAGCAATTTCTAATTTTAAAGAACCCTAATTTCTCAAATTACGAAACCCTAATTGCTCAAATTCAACAACTTTAATCGATTAATTGAAAAATTACAAACAGATCAAATCAGAAACCGTAATTTTAATCGATTAATTGAAAAATTACAAACAGATCAAACTATAAACCCTAATTTTAATCGATTAATTGAAAAATTACAAACAGATCAAACTATAAACCCTAATTTGACGCACATAGCAACAATTTGATGCACGTAGCTAATAATTTGACGATTGTAAAACCTGTCTAATTCATAAAACTGAGCCAACAATATCACGATTTCAACCAATTTAAACAATTTCTCAAATTACCGAACCCTAATTTTCAAATTCAACAAATTAATCAAAGAATTTCAAATATTACCTTGAATTAAAAAGTTCCATTCATGAAGGACGCGTCGAATAGGCAGATCGTTGAAGAGATTGATGGATCAGTAGTTGAGGATCAATGGTGTTGTGAAGATGGTGATATTCGAGGAGAGAGAAAGAATGATGAGAGGGAAACGAAAATTGGAAAATGACGGAGTTTAGAATGTTTAGGGGTAGGTGGTTGATTTGCGCGCGCGTTAGTATTGTATTAGATTAGATTAAGGTGGTTCTCACGGTTCTCATTATATGGGTGGTTCTCACTTTGTATATATATATATATATATATATATATATATATATATATATATATATATATATATATATATATATATATATATATATATTTTTTATATGTCCAAGTGATGTTTATAATTTTTATATAAAAACTTATACATCTCATTTAGCAAAAAAGTAACATAATTTTTTTTTTGAAAAATTATATGATTAGATTCGTGGTAAATAAATGCTAGCATTAGAATATAGATAGTATCATATTATTTGCACATATTTTAAATATTAATAAATAGTATAGTAGTTGCTTATTATTATTAAATTGGGTTAGATGTCGAATTAGGTGCGAAAAAGATGGTTTATTTCTAAGTATATTGTTTGTCCCACATTAAAAAATAATGTAGGCGTGGTAAACATACTACATATAAATAGTTGAATTGTCCCACATTAGAAGATTATCATGAGGTGATGTATCACATGATTATAAATATGAGTCATATTTGAAACGTAGGGGTATCAACCCAAAATCTTTTGAATCGCTTAAAAATTATCTTAGAGAGTTCTTATAAGAGTTTGTATTAACAGCAAACCTTAGTTACAACAATACCATACAAATATTAATCACGTAGATATTTATAAAAGCGATTATATATTACTATATTAATGATATTATAATGTTTATTTAAAGACAATCAATAGTATAATAACTTTATTTAAGACAAAATCATAATTAAAAAATAAAATGGATGCTAAATATACATAGATTTGTTTGTGTCATAAAATGATAATCTCTACACTAAAATAGAAAATTTATGAGTTATAATACAATCAAGTGTTGAATAAAAAGATCTTGAATCCACAAACAAATCAATAATGAGCTTTTTTACTTTGATAAATAATAGAATTAAATCTTTTTAACTTTCAAATATAGGTAATTATTATGCCTCATTACATTTGAGTAACTAAAATACATCATAATTTTTAACCATTAATCAAAATCGCACCAGAAAAAGGAAATATTTTGCATTTGTTTATACATTTAATTGCTCCTTCAATTACATCTTAAAAGTCGTGTTAGGAAAAAAATGTAATTTAAATCATATCATTTGTACATATTTGAATTATGACAAAAAATGGAAAAAAAACGTACGAATATAAATAGATAGTATAATATTTTCTCATTACTAAATCGGGTTGGATATCGAAATTGATGCAAAAAAGATGGTGTACTTTTTCGTGTGTTATTTGTCCCACATTGAAAAATAATGTAGGTGTGGTAAATATACTACATATAAATAGTTGAATATTCCTACATCAGAAAATTATCATAAGGTGGGGTGATCTTAAAAATTAATTTAGGAAAGTATCATAAATAATATTTTTTGATGTAAAAAATAAAGTGGATACTTTTTTTAATTATTATAATATTTATTTCCTATATTATATTCCTGTGATGTTTCTAATTTTTTATATAAAATATTTTACATTTCATTTGGCAAAAAAATATCGTTAAGAAAATTATGAAAATAACATAATTTGATTTGTGGTAAAAATGATATATAATTTGTATATATATAAAATTGTGTATTTCTTAGCATGTTATATGTTCCACATTGAAAAATAATGTAGGATTATATAAAAATAATAGAATTGTCCCACATCGAAAGATTAACATAAGATGTAGTGGTCTTATGATTATAAATATGAGGCATCCTTGGAACTTAGGTATCAACCTAACATATTTTGCATCTCTTAAATAAGATGTTTTGACTTTTGGTCATATCTAAATAAATGATTAGACATAAGATGTAAATATTAAGACCTTATAGCTAATTTTTTTTACTAAGTTAATTACCCCGTTGCAACGCACGGGCATCCAAACTAGTTTTTATATAAAAAAAAGATCAATCTTAAATCAAGAGAATGAAGTAATTCCATGAACGTTATTTATTTTCGCAGTACGTTTTTTACTCATTATAGTACATTTTTCATAATAATTTCCATTTGCCTACCCTTAAACTAAAATTAGATAATAAACCTAAATCTCTCAAATTCAAAGGCTACATGCTCCCAAATCTATCAAACTTCATCGATTATGTACCAAATTTGACTAAACAATAAAGATTTACATGACAAATTACATTTTATTGATAAAATTAATGACTTTTTATGTTATCTTTTGAATTTGGTTGTTTTTTAGTGTTTTTGATTTAAATTTATCGAGCTATTGATTGTTTGTGGGCTGCAGTGATTATGGCGGCAACGTGGTTGGACGACAATAAGGGTAAGGTGGCGCACATGGTTGCAGGAAGCAAAGGGAGGGTGGTTGGCGCGAGGGAGGGCGACACGATGGTGACTTGAGGGAGAGGCGGCGCGGTAGGTGGTGCGGTGTGTTATTGGACTTGAGTGGCAGCGACTCAGCAAGGTTAGTGTACTAGTAAATTTGCTCGAGATGGAGGGGCATCACTCCGGTTGTAGAGGAGGGGAAGGACGCCGATGGAGATAGAGTCTATTAGTGGTGGGGATGGTGGTGGACGGTGGGGTAATGTTGTTGCTGTAGAATTTGGTTTCATTTGGGGTTTTTCATTAACGTAGTACAAATGTTATTGTTTGGGTGAGGAAGTGAGGAGGGTAAAACTGTCAAACGTGTACTATGATGAGTAAAATACGTACTGCGAAAATAAACACCTTTCCATGAAGCGTATTTTTTATGAAAATATTTTAGTTACATCAAATTATTTCAATAAATTATTTTTTTGTCAAGACTCGCGAAATTAAGTGTGTGTTTGGCCTGGTTTTAAAAGACATTTTTTGGCCAAACACATCATTATTTAAAAGTTAAACCAAAATTTCTCAAAATCCAAAAAACATTTTTTTGCCCATAAAAATAGAAGCAACAATTTGGTACTTCTGCTTTTGAAAAACACTTTTAAAAAATTAAGCTTGAAAAACAAAAACTCATTTCAACAAGTTAGACCAAACATGCTCTAATAATAGGAGTAACAGTTTATGTATAGATTATAGTTTTATACCAATTTTGTTTTATTTTAGTTAAAATATTATATTTTAATTTTAACGATGAAAAGATAATTTTTAAATGAAAAATTAGTTTGATAAATAAAAATCAAATTTGTTTCCCTGTATAAGCTTGAGCACTTTGGAGGGAAAATTTTAGAGAAATTTAATTCTCTTAGGGGGCGTTTGGTTAGAGAAAGAAAAAGGGAAAGGAAATTAGAAAGGGTAAGAGGAGGAAAGGTAAGAGATTACCTAAAACTTAACTAGTTGTTTGATTACTTCAAGAAAATGAAGTGTGGTAGGTTGTGGTTTGTTTTGGTGTGTTGGTGGTGGTTTAGGTGGAGTGGTTGTGGTGGTGACGGTGGTAGCGGTGGCGTGGTGGTGGTGGCGTCATGGTGGTTGTGGCGGTGGTATTGTGGTGGTGGTTTATGTGGGGTGGCTGTGGTGGTGGTGGCGTCTTGATGGTGACTGGTGTGGTGGGAGTCGCAAGTGTGGTGGTAAGTAAATAAGGTGGTTGAAGGGTAATAAAGGTAATGAAATCTCATACCTTGGGGGGGGGGGGGGGTAAGGAATTAGACGGATTGAGGGGTAAGGAAGGGGATTTCATTCTCTTTGTTTGTGTCAAACAAACACCAACAAAGGAAATCAATAACTTTGTTTCCATTTCCCTTTCTTATAGACCTCCAACCAAACGCCCCCTTAGTATATAGGGGGATGTTGATGTTTAAAAGTGTAATATTTTTTAAGAACACTAAAACTTGGGAGAGACGGTATTTCAATAAGTTATTGGGAGACTAGTTTTTTGTACCCTTTTATTTGTATTTCGTGACCCTTTTGTTGTTGATCGTGACATAGTAATTTCGTACCTATTTACATAATAAATATATTCGTTTTATCTTTAATCATGTTTTGTACCTATTTTATTACCTTTAGTACCACTTTTTTCTTAAAATTGTAAAATAATCTCTCAATAAACTTAGTAAGAGACCGTCTCTCAGAAGACCTACTCTTTCTCTTTTTCGCTCACAACCGATTAAAGGGAGAAGGTTGGAAGGAGAAGGAGCATAGTAACCCTCATATTTTTTTGGTGTTGATCAGGAGTATCCCCTACCGACAACTGAAACAATCTCCTCTGGGATACTGAAGACAATTTATGATGAGAACCTTTACCACTCACACCAGCCAACTTTGGTTGTTTAAAAGGGTAATATAAGAACCTAAATTATTACATTTTTTTAAGTGCGAAAGTTGTGATTAACTCCCATAACTTTGAGGAATTCATGTGTTTTGTAAAATCATGGAAAATAAATTCTCGTATGGCAACCAAATAAGGCCTTATGTTTTTAGTTAAGAGACTATGAGTTAATTCTATTAACTTTTCCGTTGCACACCTTCACTAAAAAGTCAATATTGGAACTTTTTTTATTTTATTTGTTACTAGATAGGGGATGGGAAAGTGGGTAGTGGGATCTTAGCTTAGAGCATGTACATTGAAGAGTATGTCTTCTTCCTCTTATTTCTTTTCTTTTCTTTTTTTCTATTTTTTTGACACATCACCTTCTCTTTCACCCAACTCATTTTCGACTATCTTCATCCTCATCCTTCTATTCTATTTTTTTTCCACATCAAAGAGGATACTGTCTACTTCCTCTTTCATATTTTTTCCCCGCATCAAATAAAATAATGTCCAAATACATTACGTTTATAAGAGAGTGGACACAAGGACCTATGTTATACTTCCTCTAAGAGCATGCACATTGAAAAGGATGGTTTCATCCTCTTATTTCTTCTCTTTCATTTTATATTTTTGACACATCATATTCTCTCTCATCTACCCCAGTTTCCACTATCTCCTTCCTTTTTCTCTCTTTGTGCCCACGTCAAAGAGAATGCTGTGGATATAGCCACCTGCACGCCAAGCCAATCTGTGGATGTATAGCGGTCTTTTGAAAGCCACGCTCGGCGTCGTAAAAATGCTTTCGACCGGATCGTTTTAGATCGGTCGGTTTCGTCTCGGCAATGGTCTCGAAACGATTAGAGATGTTCGGAGTCGCCACTAAGCATTTGTGGGATGTTTGGAACCCGTTGATGAGTAATATTTTGGTCGCTTTTTACCCCGCATTTATTCTTTATTCCAACTCGATTTTGCATGCTTAAATGATTAAATAGCTTATTTTATTAATTAATTAGAAGTTGTTAATTTTATTATATTTATTACAAATAATTGATGTTGTTGTAGAATTAGTTATTATGGTTGTTATGTTGGCTTTGTAGATACGAGCTCGTGAATAAGAGAAAGATCGTGTAACAAAATGGATCGAGATGGGATTATAATAATCAAATAATGAAGCAAAGTCAAAAGTCAACCCCAGGCATAAAAATCAAATTTACCAAAATCGTTTCCCTGCTTTCTTGGATTGCCATCTACCCCTGATTTCCTTCATTCATTCACTAAATAATATCATCATCATCACCATCCATTTATCATTACTATCCATATTTATCATCGCCATCATTTATCAAAGCTTCAATCATCATCCCCTTCATTCACTCACATCACCATGGCAGCGGCCATCCCCATCTTAAATCATGTACCTCGAATCGAAACCCGGTTCGGCAACCATGAACCCGTGCTCATCCCTGCTCCATTCACGCATTACCAGCTCGTGCTTGCAGCCTCGACAACCATCATGCACCACCGCGCCACATCTGCTTCACCTCGACATCACCACAATCGAGCCCGTAACGCACCATCGTCATCAACAATAACAGCCACCACGACACATCGTCATTCCGTCTCAATTTCGTGCATCAGCTCCGCCGCAACTGAGTTCGGATCAAGCACCGACCCCCTGCTGCACTTCGTTGACCACCAGTTTGCACACCTTCGACCGAGTTCAGACCTCCATGTCAACCACCGTGGTTACTCCGTACGACCTCCATTTATCTTGTGCTCCGTTCATCACCATCAATCATAACGGGTTGCTTGAGGTTGTATTTTAGTGAGTGTTAATTGGGTTTTCCAAATGAATTAATCGAAGAGGAGAAGAACAGAAGAAACAAGGTTGAAGATTTGAAGAAAAGAAAAGAAGTAGCTAAATGACGTCCTTGCCCTTCATTTTCATCCCTTTGTCATTTTAAGTTGAGGGCATTTTAGTCTTTTCATTGCTCTTTTTTGTCTACTATTTAAACCATGTATGAGAATAAGGGAGAGTAGCTGATAGTTTTAGACGCATCATATTTTAGAAATAAAAACAGTAGTCAGAAATTATTAGGAGTAGTTTTAGATCTAGAAAAACTCATCTTATTTTTCCTCTTAATTTCTCCCTAATTAAATTTGTAATCTTTCTTTTGTTCTTAGTATACAAATTTCTCTCCTTTCATTAGTTTACAATTAGTTTTGGGTTGTAATTTTGGAAGACAAGAAGACATTCATCCTCCAATTTTCAATCCAAGTTTGCTCCTTTACTTTAAGTTGGTATATTTCTTATCTTAATTTCACTCTATTTCAATTGTTTACACGTTTTTCATTTCATCTTATATTATTTGTTTAATCTTGTTGCTAACCATGTTTCGCATGGTTAGTATTGGTGTATGTGTATTGCTTGTGTTAACTATGTTTGAGTAGAATTAGTCTAGGGTTAAAGGAGGAGTTTGGGTAAACATGAGGGACGATAATGAGTTGTTTACATTTGAATATGGGTTAAAAATCGAGTCTTTACATACTTGCATTGAAGGTGTTCGATGAAATGGGTGAATGAAAGTTCTTACCTTTCTTTGAATTTTGCTTAACATTTCTTTACATGAGAGTGAATAAGAATGTTTGATAGCATGTATATGATGAGTTTGACATAATACGAAAGTTTTATGGTGAGATTAAGGTGACTAGGAAACTAGCTTCGATTCCTTGACCGAATCCGTGACCCAATTCTCGTAGGCTTTTGCATCTCCCTCTCCCTACCTAGACAAACCCGAAGACCCTAGCTTTTCCTCTCTTGTTTCCGTCTTTGTGTGTGTGTTTACCTATTGTTTTAGCCTAGTTTGTTAGCGTATTAATTATTCACATGTTTTGCATCCGACTAAACTATAACTAAAATAGAGACTTGTAGCCTAACCCCACCATCCTTGTGGTTCGACCCCGATTTATACTACTTAAATTGGGTTACTTTACAAATAGTTTTTGGTACCGGAAGTGACGGCAAAAACCGGTCATCAAAATGGCGCCGTTGCCGGGGATGGTGCTTTGTTAGATATAAGTCTTAGTTGAGTTTTAGGATTAGTCTCTTTTATTGCTTTTGAAAGTACAAAAAAAAAAAATGGACAGTTCATATGGTATGTATGCTTATTCTCCTTGTTGTGAATCTTGTGGTGGTTATGGACATGATTTCACTTATTGCCCTTCATATGCACCCCCTCCTCAATATAATATGTGTGATGTGCAATGTGAATCATGTGGAAATTTTGGACATACTTGTGATATGTGCCCCTCACCCCAAATGAATATTCATAATGTTCAATGTGGGTCATGTGGTTTCTTTGGTCATTCATTTGATATGTGTCCCTCCTATTTCCCTCAAACCCCTATGAATTCTTACATGTGTAAGGAGAACAATAACATGCAACCATTCAATTTTTGCTCGCCCTACCCCCAACAACAAGAGTCATCTTATCATGAAAATCTTCCTTTAAATGGGTGTTTGTATGATGATGTGAATGTTGTGCAACCCCTTGACTCTTGTTTGCCCGACTCTCTTGACTACCCCCAACAACAAGACTCCACTTATCATGAACCTTCTAATACCTCTAAAAGTTTGAGGTGTTATGTTGGTAGAATTCCTATTAGTCTTGTCTTTCCTCAAGGAGAGGATGAACATTTTGAAGCCTACATGACTAGGTTTAAACAATACCTCGCCACTTTGAATCGCAATTACTTTAGTGGAGAGGCATTATGCTTGACCACTACCAAGGGCATGAATGACTATACCAGGACTTTGTTTGACCTACTTTGTGAGGGAAACCTTGCCTCCAAGTCGGTTGATGAGATGTTCGACCTATTTGAGTTGTTTCCCCTTGGATGTCATGAGGCTAATCATTTTCCTCTCTCGGGTGATGAGGAGAGCGATTTGAGGAGTAAGGGCGGTAGTATTGAGAATGTTGGTGAGGAGCTTGTGGGTGCTAGTGAGGGTGTTTTGGAGATGGAGGAATGTGAGGATACCTTAGAGAAGAGGCTTGAGATTGTTTTGGTGGAGAGACCTTTTGAGCAAGTTGAGGTTGAGACCCCCTTCTTTGAAGATGAGCCTTCCATCCCTCTTGAGGATACACATATTACCTTCACCACTCCCTTAGCCACACACACACCGATAAGGAGGATGCTCTCTTTGAGGATTATGAGAGCAAGAGCGATGAAGAGAGCATCATGATTGAAGACTTGGAGGTCAAATGGGATGATAAGTCTCTTTGTGAGGAAGTATTGTTAGAAGAGTGGGATTTTGAGATTAATTTGATTGAGGAGCCCATTTTTGAGAGATTTGATGCTCCCGTTCTTGTTATTGATGAATACCTTAAACCCATAGATTCCATTGACCTCATTTCTCTTGACCCTTTGTTGGAAGTTATGTATGTTGATGAGGAGTATGATGCTCCTTTACTTGATAATGCTTGCATGGGTGACTTGCTTGAAACCCCCTTCCCTTTTAAATTGGATAATGGTGATGTCTTCCCATCCGTTTTTGAGAAATTCGTGTTTGAAATGGAAGGGGAGAAATATGAAGTGAAAGGTAATGAGACTAGTGAAGTCTCCAATGTTGTTGATTGTTCAAGTGGTTTGGAGTTTGATCATCCTCCTCCCACAAGGGAGGACATGTTTTACACCATTGAATTTGAAGATGAGGTGGAGAATGATCAAACTCTCAATGAAAAGAATGATCTCAAAGATGAGAGCTATCTTGATAAGGGCAAGGCGATGAGTAGCCTTGCCCATAGATTGTGGGATCCCGGTTAGTTGTTGGGATCACTTGTAGGTTTGGCGGTTTCCTTAAAACTGCGCTTCTTGGGAGGCAACCCAAGTTTTCTTTTCATGTTCTTTATTTTTGAAATTTTTTATAAAAACCAAAAAATATGCATTTTCTTTCTTACTCTCTTCCTACACTTGGTCCATCGAGGACGATGTAAAATTTAAGTGTGGGGAGGGGATTTATTCTTTAAAATCCAAAAAAATTGAAAATTTTCAAAAATTACAAAAACATGCTTTTATTTAT
The DNA here is from genome assembly GCF_048544455.1 of Silene latifolia. NCBI lineage: Eukaryota > Viridiplantae > Streptophyta > Magnoliopsida > Caryophyllales > Caryophyllaceae > Silene > Silene latifolia. The sequence continues at coordinate 121,137,313 of NC_133531.1, read as the reverse complement.
TTGCATTTTCTTATATAAACGAATAAGTGTGGGGAGGAAACTCCCCTAACATGTCTTGTATATATCGTTGTTTGTGTAATAAAATGCATAGGTACATTTGGAATATCGGAGGCATATGCTAAGAAGTTAGAAGACGCTTGGTATAATCGCTCCTATCTCTTCTCCTTTCTCCCTCTCTTTTCTTTGATTTATAATTGAGGAGGTTGGGCTTTGTATGTTGAGGAGGATGTTCCATATTTTGGAACTTGATAGATATGTGCCTATGTGTTGCTAGGATTAGATTGCATTGATTTACTTAACATATAGCTTGATAGTTGCACTTCCATCATAACATGTATATACTAGTTGCATCCATGGCATATAGTTGCATTTAGATGAAATGCTTTGAAAAGTGCCTAATTGGGAACTTTGACAAGAGCAATTAGGCCATTACAAATACTTTTTCAACTTAAGACTTCGCCTACTAGAATGGATGTAAAACACCCTAGATTGTGTCATACTAGTGTTTTTCGACCCATGACCTAAAGCCTAGTCAAGGGTTTGCATGTGAGTCACCTATTCCAACCCCGTGATGCGATATGGACTTGGTTAACTTGTCTAGGTGACCTTGATTGACTTGATGGTATGGCAAACCAAAAATACTTTTCATCATTAAGTTTGAAGTGCTCATTTCAAATATTTTGTGATGTGGAACTTTTTAATTGCCAATGGAACCTCGAAATGTCTTGAAATATTGAAATTTTGCGAAGTTAGTCGTTTTGATGGAGGCGTACCACTTCGATGTGCTTTGGAGAGGTATCCATTGAATTGGGCCCCCAAATGGTTGTGAATTCAACCGCCCAACGACAGAGTGACTATCACCCCGAAAGCTATTGTCTAGAGGTTAACCGGTTGCCTAATAAGCGATTGGCGAAAGCAAAGGACATTAGCAAGGAAGGGACAAACCCCATCTTAAAGTTTTGAAATGTGAAATGCGGAAGTTGAAATGAGGTCAAATTTTGAATGATAGTCAAATCCACCTTTTTGTACAATCACTTGAGCACTTCATTCTCAAAAACCTTTTTGTTAAGCCATCTTGTTGAACTTGGGACGATCCATGACCTTTACTTTTGTAGAGAACTCGAGACTTGTCATGTCATATGCTACTAGCATCATGGGGATCATCATTCCACGCCATCCGATCGCCCTTGACGAAAGCATTTGGAAATTGAGGACGAAAGTAGTCTAGTTTAACACCGTTTGGAGGTGATTTGGGTCTATCCTCTTAGTCTTAGTGATTTGTTGAACTAGTATTTGTGACGGAGTATATGCTCTTAAATTTGTTCCCTTTTAGTTGACTCCGCCACTTGATGAGGAAGTGGCTATTACTTTTGTTGATGCATCTTGTTTTTTTGTTATGTGCTTCATGTCAAGATGTGTCCAATTTTCCGCAAGCCCCCACTTGCCTTGCAAGGAAGCACATACCTCATTGTGTTTCGTTGTGAGTTGAAGGGACGGAGATGGCCCGTTAATTGCCTTTCATCGGATATTATTAGTTTAGATATTCCTTTTATATTACGAGTCTTAGTTTTTTTAATGAGCTTACTCGAGGACGAGTAAGGTTTAAGTGTGGGGAGATTTGATGAGTAATATTTTGGTCGCTTTTTACCCTACATTTATTCTTTATTCCAACTCGATTTTGCGTGCTTAAATGATTAAATAGCTCATTTTATTAATTAATTAGAAGTTGTTAATTTTATTATATTTATTACAAATAATTGATGTTGTTGTAGAATTAGTTATTGTGGTTGTTATGTTGGCTTTGTAGATACGAGCTCGTGAATAAGAGAAAGATCGTGTAACAAAATGGATCGAGATGGGATTATAATAATCAAATAATGAAGCAAAGTCAAAAGTCAACCCCAGGCATAAAAATCAAATTTACCAAAATCGTTTCCCTGCTTTCTTGGATTGCCATCTACCCCTGATTTCCTTCATTCATTCACTAAATAATATCATCATCATCACCATCCATTTATCATTACCATCCATATTCATCATCGCCATCATTTATCAACGCTTCAATCATCATCCCCTTTGAAGAGTCTATTGATCCAAAATACTCAAGAGAGGGGGGGGGGGGGGGGGTGAATTGAGGATTTAAAACTTTTTGAAAGCTTTTTCGATTATGCTAATGTAATTGATTATTTAAAGTTTATTGATTAAACTTTAACTAATCAACTAATGAAAATAAACAGAATAAACGAAACAAATGAAAGAACGAAGAGACACAGGGTTTTTGAAGTGGTTCAGTTTCACAAGTCGAAACCTACGTCCACTATTCTCGATTAATAAATTTAGTACCTTTCTACGGATTACAAATTTACTAACCCAACTCGAACAACTAACTCTAGCTGTAACTCAATGAGTACCGTTAAATACTCGAGTGACTAACTTACGCTAATAAGAAAGCACTAATGATTCTAACAAAGGTTCACGTTAATGAACAAGTTAAGAAATCAACTAAGCACTATTATCTTATAACGATAAATGAAGAACGAGTATGCGAGTTTTATGACACACGACCTTTCAAAATAGCAAATCGGTTTTTCTGCTTAAAGCACACGGTTTGCTTTGTAAAAATTAAAATCAATTTTATATGCTTAAGGTCTCTATTTTAGATGTTGTAAATAGCAAAGTATTTATAAGAGGAGAAGGAGTAAGCTACACGGTTTTGTCAAACCCTAATAGCCGAAATATTAAGATATAAAAACAAATTATATCTTCTTATTATCTCTTTCCTAAAAGCTTTAAAAGATAATAAAGAATATTCTAAAAGATAAAATGTAATCTTTCCAAATATTATCTTTACTATAAATTCTAAGATTATGATAAGATTTCCTAAAACAAGAAAATCTTTTACCATAAACAAATATATTAAGTAAGATATATAAGATATGTAAAGATATTATTATAGAATAAAATCTTTACCTAATATACCCTAGGTAACACGAGATATCACGGCCCATAAGCTCGTGAATCGTGCAAACCCTAGTCTTAACATATAAGTAGAATTTAGGTTTTAAGAGAGGCTATATAGAAACCCTAATTAGTAGCAAAGTCCAACTCATAAATTGATCCATCATGACTACCAATTAACGTTTACTATAAAACCGGACTCCTCACTAAACCGGGCTTTATTATATAAATACTTTCATTAAAATATTTAAAACAAACTTTAAACAATTATAAAACAATTTTCGAAACATTTATAAGTCATGTATAAAAACTCAGCATTTCAATGTTATAGTAGAAGAGCTATAACATTGATCTCTTTTACTAGTAATGTTATAGCTGTGAAGTTATAACTTTACTAATTCAAGAAACTCATTCTTGATTACCATTACGAGATAATCACCTATACTATTCTAATCTTCAAGGAGATCCTCGAGTATAGGCTACGACATCATCCAAGCTTGATTAATCTTAAGACGAGCTTCGTCTTCACATAGTTCTTGAATGAATCTTGAATCGTTTGATCCTGAACGAAGGCTTGAACTTCTTACGCAATTGTCACATTCTTCTTTGTTGCTCGTAATAGGTTAGTTCTAAAATACTTAACAAACGATTACATGCAACAAGTATATAGAATGTAAAACACCTTGACATCATCAAAACATAAACATATAAACTATATGGTTCAACAAATTCCCCCTTTTTGATGATGGCAAGTCTCCTAAAGTTGTGACTAAGTAAAAAGTTCCTCCTCAATATAATACCGTTATCTTGATAATAAAGATTAACGCAAGATCAACATAATTTTTCAAAAACCGAAACTTAAGGACGTTATGAGACAATTGGTCTTGACAAGGAGTAAGCTTAGGTAGATGCTTACTATAGACGTTCTTTCCCCTCTTGACATCATCGAAAAGCTAAGAACAAAGCAAAAATGACTAGAATAATATAAGACGAGACAAGAGATAAAACGTCATAGAAATAGTAATAACACGCAAAAACTATAAGCATCCAAAAGATAATTAGCATACAAACTAAGAATTAAACATGTTTAAAGCCAAAATGGGCCGAATGAACACATGTCTAATGAAACACTTGGGCCATAACCACAAGCGCATTGCCAAAATGGGTCGAATAAGAGGTTTGTTTAACACACCATTAAAAGAAATAAAAAGAAAGCTAATTAAGGTAAGGGCTAATTATGGTAAGACGAGAGGAAATCAAATGTTACGGGTATTATACGGGTTTACGTAGTCGCGCCTAGTACGATGCTCTAAGGCATCAAGACGATCAAAGGAGCTTCGAACCAGCTGAGAAAGTGTACCAACGCTCCTCTCAAAGTTAAGCACTTTCAAGGAAAGAGCTTTTGTGGACTCCAACGTGAGAGCTTGATCACCCGCCATTGCTTTCCCGTGCATCACCAAAGCTCCACCCTGACTCGTAAGGAAGGTGAGACGATCACCGTGTGGGAACACTTCACCACGAATTGCCTTCAACTCCTTTCAAAACCCGCTAACCTTTTGTCCACTTCCTCCATCCATGAGTACGTCCGAGTAACATCCAAGCCCGAGTCTAAAGACCGAGATGGTCCAACCCGTGACAACACCGTGGACAAATGAGTCGAATGCTCCTCGAATTTCTCCATTAAACCACTCATAAACCCCTCCAACTTTGACTCCATAGCTCCTAAACCCGAATCAACCGTGGGTTTCTCAACATCTTTAGCAAGAAGCAACTCGGGTCCATCAACAACAAGACCCATTAGCTTGATCAACTTGTCACACATACAGTCCCGCGCACTAACACCGTAACTGTCAGGCCCCACTACTCGTTTTATTTCCAATAATTGAGATATCCACATACCATATGGCAAATCGATTGTGGTGCTCAACTTCTCCTTAGTTACCGTAAGGCTTGTCTGAATTATACGATGCAAGACAACACTACCCAAATTCACCTTTTGACCTTCCAACCAAGAATAAACCATAATAGCTTCATAGCTCGACACCTTATCACGGCCTCCTCTCCTCGGCACCACTGTGTTCCACAAAAAGTTCAACAGGAACTTGATTTTTGCCGAAAGAGGATGAACCACGATATTACCTCCCTCCGTCATCTCCTCAAAATACTTCTTCACTAACAACTCCTTTTCACTCACAACATTAGACCATTCAAGACTCGGATTTAATTCGATTCCTTCATCGGGAACCGAAAAAGCAGAGCAAAAATCCGAAACAGAGACCGTCACATCAACTCCATTAACAACCACATGCAAGACTCCTTTCTTAATTGAGACACTAGCAAAGAATTGAACCACCTCAACTGGGTAAACAGGACCCGAAAACTGATTAATGTGACTCCACCCTTGAAAATCAAGAAAATTAACAAAGAAAGCAAGAGCGGGAACATTAACCAACCAAGATTTCGGATAGTACCTACCACCATGAATGGAATACCTCAAAACTCGATTAACTAGGATGCTTTCATCATGAGTGAGCCAAACACGATTTAACCCTTCCTTGGTTGCGGTTTTTGAAGCATCCCTAAGCAAAGTACGAGCAATACCATTCCGAACTATCACCTCGGGTTCCTCCACAGCTTCACTATCATCAAAAACTACTTTATTTTTACCCTTGAAAAGACGGCGTCTTTTGCCTTCGGACACCGATTCGTCCCGACTACGAAACAGGGGCGTTTTTTGGTTTGGTTGTGGTGAAGAACAATTATTGGAATGAGGATCATGTGGTGGTAGTGGTGATATTTGGTTATGAAAGGGGCGGTTTTGGTGGTGACGGGTTGAAGATCGGGTATTTTTTGCATGTGTAGGATTCATGATGATGGTGATTGTTGAAAAAAGGAGGTGATGGTGATGGTTTGTGTAAAGAGGATGAGTTGTGATGATGGTAAAAGTTTGAAGGAAGGAAAAGTATGCAAGTGGGGTTGGGTGGACGGGTAACACGCAATAAGGAGGGTAGAAATAGGTGTAGGCTAGGTATAGGGTTAACAAGTGGAGGTCAATTATGGTAAGAGTCTTTAATTAGGAATAGGTATTATGATAGGTATAGGAATTTATGGTGATAAGATAAGAATTAGGAAATTGATTTTATGTAGGAAGTATGAGCCGTGTATATGAGAGCTATTTGGGAGATTTTTATGAATTGGAAAGATAAAAATATGGTGTGTTTTGTTTATTGTGATAAAGAATAAGTTTGTATAACAATTAAATTCTAAATAGCAAATAGAATTTTATGATAAAAATATTTCTATAAACGAAATTATTCATGCAACGCAATATACGGACACAGTCATACAATCTTAACTTAACTAGTCAGTCATAAAAAGATTGAACAAATATAGAAACTTAGGTACCACCAATTAAACCATTTTCCAACCGTAAAGTCTCAAATCGTTCTCTAGCTAATGATTTTGTCAAAATGTCTGCCCATTGTTTTTCAGTACTACAAAATTCAAGTTTTATATTTCCCTTCTCAACATGGTCTCGTATGAAGTGGTGTCTTATTTCAATATGCTTGGTACGTGAATGTTGTGCGGGATTTTTAGAAATTATTATCGCACTAGTATTATCACATAAAATAAGAATACATCCTACGTCAACACCATAATCACGTAATTGTTGCTTAAGCCATAAAAGTTGAGTACATACCAGTCCTGCAGCAATATATTCGGCTTCAGCAGTTGAGAGGGCAACCAAATTTTGTTTCTTCGAACCCCACGTGATGATACATGGTCCGATAAAAGTGGCGACACCCGACGTGCTTTTTCTATCTAGAGAACATCCTGCGTAGTCGGCATCAGAATAACCGACTAGATCAAAATTACACTCCATTGGATACCATAGGTATAAGGTGGCCGTTCCAATCAAATAACGTAAAATCCGTTTTACGGCCGTCATATGCGATTCTTTGGGAGATGATTGATATCTCGCACAAACGCATACGCTAAACATAATATCGGGTCTACTTGCGGTCAAATATAACAGTGACCCAATCATTCCACGGTAAGTAGTTTCATCAACTGATTTACCGTTTTCATCCAATGTCAATTTCTTGTTCTCGACCATTGGAGTAGGCATAGCATGTGAATTTTCCATTCCAAATTTCCGTATCAACTCTTTGATATATTTTTGGTGATGGATCTTAATGCCTTCATCCGTTTGTTATATTTGTAGGCTTAGGAAGAATTTCAATTCTCCCATCATACTCATCTCGAACTCGGAAGTCATCAACTCAGAAAAATATTTGCATAGGCTTCGGTTGGTCGATCCAAAAATGATATGATCGACGTATATTTGAACAACCAAAAGGTCCGAACCCTCAGTTTTCAGAAATAGGGTTTTGTCGACGGATCCTCTATTAAATCCACTGTCAAGTAGAAATTTAGATAATCTGTCGTACCAAGCCCTAGGTGCTTGCTTCAATCCGTATAGGGCTTTATCTAATTTGAAAACGTGATCCTCAAATTTGATATTCTTAAAACCAGGGGGCTGTTCAACGAATACTTCCTCTTGCAAATAACCGTTCAAGAATGCCGTCTTGACATCCATTTGGAAGAGCTTCATTCCTTTGTGTGCGGCGAATGCTATCAGAAGTCTAATAGCTTCAAGGCGAGCAACAGGAGCGAACGTCTCATCATAATCTATTCCTTCTTGTTGATTATATACTTGGACCACCAATCTTGCTTTGTTTCTTACAATGACTTCGACATCATCTAGTTTGTTTCTAAAGACCCATCTAGTTCCAATAACTGAACGATCTCTTGGTCTAGGAACTAAATGCCAAACCTTGTTTCTTTCGAACTGTTGTAGCTCTTCTTGCATAGCTATAATCCAATCTGATTCAGCAAGAGCTTCATTGATGTTCTTTGGTTCGATCATGGACAGAAAAGAGTAGAAAGAGCAGAAATTGTTCAAGGAACGTCTTGTTTGAACACCCTTCTTAATATTTCCAAGAATATTGTCCATGGGGTGTGAGTTCTTGTATTTCCACTTCGTCGAAGTGCTTGGTTATTCCTCGTTATTCGAGCTTGACCCAACTTCATTTGGTTCGGAATTAGAGAGAGTTCTCCCTGAATCCAATTCGGGTGTTGTATTTGAGCCGATTATAACCTCGGACTCTACACCTTGATTTGGATTCAATGTTACAGTAACATCATCTATAACATTGGTTTGGGAGTTCTTGTCTTGAGTCAATGTTATAGTATCATCAGCTATAACTTTGCCTTTCTCCTTTTTATCTTTTGAGGAATGAATAAGTTCATCACTTATTCCCTCAATTTCGTTATCCTCTAATTCCAATTCTGGGGGGTTGTCTCTTGAAAGACGAAAGTCGGGTTCATCCATGTCTTCTTCCTCATCCTGTAAAGGCTTATCGAACACGTTATCTTCATCAAAAATAACGTGGACACTTTCTTCAATGCAAAGAGTTCTTTTATTGAAGACTTTGTAAGCCTTGCTATGATCTGAGTATCCTATGAAAATTGCCTCATCACTTCTAGGGTCGAATTTGCTTAAACGGTTTTTACTGTTATTATGCACAAAGCAGTTGCTCCCAAAGCAACGAAGATGGGAGATATTAGGTTTTCGACCTCTAAGAAGTTCGTAGGGGGTTTTCTTGAGAATAGGTCGGATCATAGCACGATTATGAATGTAGCAAGAAGTACTTATGGCTTTCTCCAATTTGCCAAAAATTTCGAGGTAAACCACTACACAAGAGCATTGTACGTGCCATATCTTCTAAGGTCCTATTCATACGTTCAACAACACCGTTTTGTTGAGGAGTTCTTGGTGCAGAAACATTATGCCCTACACTATTAACTCTACAATATTCTATAAAAGTTTGGTTGTCAAATTCGGTGCCATGATCCGTACGAATAGATACGAGATTAGTCTTATATTTGTTTTGAACACGTTTCATAAGACAATCAAATTCATCAAAAGTCTCGTCTTTTGAATGAAGAAAGATAGGCCATACATACCTTGAATAGTCGTCTACAAGAACGAAGACGTACCTGGATCCTCCTCTACTCCTTACCGTCATAGGTCCACATAAATCCATGTGTACCAATTCCAAGGCTTGATTTGTGCTTACTACTCTTTTTGGTTTGAACGATGATCTTACTTGTTTGCACCTTGCACACGTGTCACAAATCTTTTCTTGGTCGAACTTGATCTTAGGTAACCCTTCAACCAAGTCCCACTTCTTGAGTTTATTCAGGGTTAGTGAGCTAATGTGACCAAAGCGTTTATGCCAAAGACAAGGATCATCAAGTGTAACTTTCATGCACGAAAAGGAGTTAGTAGGCACAACATTTAAATCCACCATATAAACATTTCTTTTTCTGTGGCCTTCAAGAATAACATTGCTAGTTCCTTCTATAATAATGCGACACCTATCAGTATGAAAAACTACTTTGTTACCTTTATCGCATAGTTGAGATATGCTTAGCAAGTTATGTTTTAGTCCATCCACGAGATAAACATCACTGATTGTGTGAGATTTAGAAATTCCGATTTTGCCAACTTCGATTACTTTACCCTTTTTATTGTCCCCGAACGTTACTTTTCCTCCGTTGAAGGGCTTGAGTGAAAGAAACAGATTCTTATCTCCGGTCATGTGTCTTGAGCATCCACTATCGAGATACCACTGATTGTTTTCTTTCACTTCTTCCTGCAGAAAAGATTAGATACAGGTTTTAGGTACCCAAGCTAAGTTGGGTCCTTTATGATTAGTTACTCTATATACTAAATCCTTTCGAATCCAGACTCGTCTAATAATCGTTTTTCTAACTCTTGGTTTATTTGGCTTGGGAGGAGTTCTAGGGTTAGGGTTTTCTCTAGGTCTAGGAATTTCCCTAGGTCTTTCATGACTATTTCCCTTGTGAATAGGTTTACTAGGTTGAGATCGACAAGGGTTTTGTGAGGTGCTAGGTTTCTTAGAGTAGTCAAAGGCCATGTCATAGAACCAACGAAATTTATTGTTCCTTTCTTTGTTAGGTTCGTTAGTGGGGGTATCCTTATCCTCGTCAACTTTGTCAGCAGTTTTGGCATGGTCGGCATTTTTCCGTAAATCTTGAGCCTTTTTGACACAATTGATCTGGATGTGACCCGTATGACCACAGTAATTGCAAATCAAATATTCAGGAAGATCAGCATACTTCCTTTTTCTAAAATCAAAATCGAAGGTGTTGATTTGCATTTAGAGTGATCTCTACGGCTGTAGCACTCATGTCCTAACCCTATCTTCATATTATTGTCAGAATGTTCGGTTAGGAAGTTTAGGACTTTTGTGCTACCTTCCCACTTGTCATGGACCTTTCTAGCGTGTAGAAGTAGGTCTTTTAGGGTTTTAATTTCCTCTTGACATTTCGTGTGATCTACATCATTGTCCTTTTTAAAGTTGTCACGAAAGTCTTGGAATCGTTTGTTAAGAATAAACACAACATCGGTGTGTTGTTTCTTAACATTGATCATATCAGTCTTAGATTCCTTTAATTGCTTTAAAAGAGAATCTATCTCTTTCTTTTGATCCAAGATCACTTCTTCATTAGATGTGACCTTAGTTTCCAAGAGTTCTTTAACTTTTCTAAGTTCTAAGGTTATAGCTTCATTAGCTATAACTTTGGCTTGAAGGTGCTTGATGTTAAGCTTTAGGTCGGAAGTTGTAGCTTCATTAGCTATAACTTTGGACTCTAATCCCTTCTTTTCGGCCATAGTAGAATCTAATGTTGTAGCTTTCTCAGCTATAACTTTAGATTTCAACTTTTTAGCTTTAGTCTTGAGAGTATGATTCTCTTCCGCGATTTCGAGAATCTGTTCCTTTAGATCTTTCAATTCCAAATCCTGTTCGTGACACTTATCAAGAGATTGTTCAAAGAATTCAATTAAGGCACTTTTAGACAATTTTCTAACACGTTTTTTAAGCTAAAGATAACTTACCTCTTCATCGTCGTCTTCGTCTGATTCTCCAAGAAAGCAATAGTTTGAATGAGAATTTGTGCTTTCATCGCCACTGTCGGAAATTAGGTCAAGACTAACACTGCTGAGACAAAGGTTTGCTACTTCGTCGTCTTCAAATTCCTCGTCATATTCTGAGTCAAGGTCTCCCCAACACGAAGCCATCATAACTTGCTTGAATTCTCTCTTTGTCTTTTCACGCTTCGTCTTGTCCTTTATCTTTTCCCATGTGGGACAATCCTTGATCATATGACCAGATTCTCCACACTTGAAGCAACCTCTATTTGCGAAGGACGACTTTGAGTCATTAACCTTTTTGTTAAATGACTTGTTGTTATTGTTGTTATAAGATGATTTTGTTTGTTTATTTCGAAATATCTTATTTTTAAAGCGTCGTGCAAACAAGACAGTTTCATCCTCTAGTTCAGAGTCAACTTCTTCGCTCTTTAAGGCCATACTCTTATTGCGACTTGGTTCAGCGTCATCTTTGTTAAGAGTAATTTCATGGGCCATGAGAGCACCAATGAGTTCTTGATAGGAAAGGGTTTCAAGATCTCGTGATTCCTCCATTGCAGTGACCTTAGCACGCCACTTCTTAGTAAGGCTCCTAAGAACCTTTCTAGCAATGTCCTCGGTACAGAATTTGCTACCTAGGTTTTTTAATTCATTTATTATACTTGAAAACCTTGCGGACATACTACCTAAGGACTCATTAGGCTCCATGATGAATAGCTCATATTTTTGCATAAGCAAATCAATTCGGTGCTTCCTAACAATGGAAGTACCTTCATAAACTAATCCGAGCCTATCCCATATCTCCTTGGCCGTGGAACATGAAGAGAACCGATCAAACTCGGTAGAAGTCATTCCGTTTTGCAGAAGACTTATTGCTTTAGAGTTCTTTTCGGCCTTCTTGTAGTCGGCCTCGACATAGTCCTTTTCTTTCTTTTCATAGGTAGTGCCTTCCTCGGATGCCACAAGAATTTTGTGTGGTCCGTTTTGAATAATCCTCCAGCACTCCCAATCGTGTCCTTTCACATAGTGAGTCATCATGTTTTTCCACAATCCGTAATTCTTCCCATCAAAGACGGGACACTTGAGATATTTGGAATCCATTTATCACGTGATAGGCAGCGGAATATAAAACGATAAGATAAATGAAAAACAAGATAGATCAGCCTCTTTGTGGTTAGGCAATCAAGAGCACGAGGCTCTGATACCAATTGAAGAGTCTATTGATCCAAAATACTCAAGAGGGGGGGGGGGGGGGGGGTGAATTGAGGATTTAAAACTTTTTGAAAGCTTTTTCGATTATGCTAATGTAATTGATTATTTAAAGTTTATTGATTAAACTTTAACTAATCAACTAATGAAAATAAACAGAATAAACGAAACAAACGAAAGAACGAAGAGACACAGGGTTTTTGAAGTGGTTCAGTTTCACAAGTCGAAACCTACGTCCACTATTCTCGATTAATAAATTTAGTACCTTTCTACGGATTACAAATTTACTAACCCAACTCGTACAACTAACTCTAGCTGTAACTCAATGAGTACCGTTAAATACTCGAGTGACTAACTTACGCTAATAAGAAAGCACTAATGATTCTAACAAAGGTTCACGTTAATGAACAAGTTAAGAAATCAACTAAGTACTATTATCTTATAACGATAAATGAAGAACGAGTATGCGAGTTTTATGACACACGACCTTTCAAAATAGCAAATCGGTTTTTCTGCTTAAAGCACACGGTTTGCTTTGTAAAAATTAAAATCAATTTTATATGCTTAAGGTCTCTATTTTAGATGTTGTAAATAGCAAAGTATTTATAAGAGGAAAAGGAGTAAGCTACACGGTTTTGTCAAACCCTAATAGCCGAAATATTAAGATATAAAAACAAATTATATCTTCTTATTATCTCTTTCCTAAAAGCTTTAAAAGATAATAAAGAATATTCTAAAAGATAGAATATAATCTTTCCAAATATTATCTTTGCTATAAATTCTAAGATTATGATAAGATTTCCTAAAACAAGAAAATCTTTTACCATAAACAAATATATTAAGTAAGATATATAAGATAAGTAAAGATATTATTATAGAATAAAATCTTTACCTAATATACCCTAGGTAACACGAGATATCACGGCTCATAAGCTCGTGAATCGTGCAAACCCTAGTCTTAACATATAATTAGAATTTAGGTTTTTAGAGAGACTATATAGAAACCCTAATTAGTAGCAAAGTCCAACTCATAAGTTGATCCATCATGACTACCAATTAACGTTTACTATAAAACCGGACTCCTCACTAAACCGGGCTTTATTATATAAATACTTTCATTAAAACATTTAAAACAAACTTTAAACAATTATAAAACTATTTTCGAAACATTTATAAGTCGTGTATAAAAAACTCAGCATTTCAATGTTATAGTAGAAGAGCTATAACATTGATCTCTTTTACTAGTAATGTTATAGCTGTGAAGCTATAACTTTACTAATTCAAGAAACTCATTCTTGATTACCATTACGAGATAATCACCTATACTATTCTAATCTTCAAGGAGATCCTCGAGTATAGGCTACGACATCATCTAAGCTTGATTAATCTTTAAACGAGCTTCGTCTTCACGTAGTTCTTGAATGAATCTTGAATCGTTTGATCCTGAACGAAGGCTTGAACTTCTTACGCAATTGTCACATTCTTCTTTGTTGCTCGTAATAGGTTAGTTCTAAAATACTTAACAAACGATTACACGCAATAAGTATATAGAATGTAAAACACCTTGACATCATCAAAACATAAACATATAAACTATATGGTTCAACACCCTTCATTCACTCACATCACCATGGCAGCGGCCATCCCCATCTTAAATCATGTAGCTGGAATCGAAACCCGGTTCGGCAACCATGAACCCGTGCTCATCCCTGCTCCATTCACGCATTACCAGCTCGTGCTTGCAGCCTCGACAACCATCATGCACCACCGCGCCACATCTGCTTCACCTCGACATCACCACAATCGAGCCCGTCACGCACCATCGTCATCAACAATAGCAGCCACCACGACACACCGTCGTTCCGTCTCAATTCCGTGCATCAGCTCCGCCGCAACTGAGTTCGGATCAAGCACCGACCCCCTGCTGCACTTCGTTGACCACCAGTTTGCACACCTTCGACCGAGTTCAGACCTCCATGTCAACCACCGTGGTTACTCCGTACGACCTCCATTTCTCTTGTGCTCCATTCATCACCATCAATCATAACGGGTTGCTTGAGGTTGTATTTTAGTGAGTGTTAATTGGGTTTTCCAAATGAATTAATCGAAGAGGAGAAGAACAGAAGAAACAAGGTTGAAGATTTGAAGAAAAGAAAAGAAGCAGCTAAATGACGTCCTTGCCCTTCATTTTCATCCCTTTGTCATTTTAAGTTGAGGGCATTTTAGTCTTTTCATTGCTCTTTTTTGTCTACTATTTAAACCATGTATGAGAATAAGGGAGAGTAGCTGATAGTTTTAGACGCATCATATTTTAGAAATAAAAACAGTAGTTAGAAATTATTAGGAGTAGTTTTAGATATAGAAAAACTCATCTTATTTTTCCTCTTAATTTCTCCCTAATTAAATTTGTAATCTTTCTTTTGTTCTTAGTATACAAATTTCTCTCCTTTCATTAGTTTACAATTAGTTTTGGGTTGTAATTTTGGAAGACAAGAAGACATTCATCCTCCAATTTTCAATCCAAGTTTGCTCCTTTACTTTAAGTTGGTATATTTCTTATCTTAATTTCACTCTATTTCAATTGTTTACACGTTTTTCATTTCATCTTATATTATTTGTTTAATCTTGTTGCTAACCATGTTTCGCATGGTTAGTATTGGTGTATGTGTATTGCTTGTGTTAACTATGTTTGAGTAGAATTAGTCTAGGGTTAAAGGAGGAGTTTGGGTAAACATGAGGGACGATAATGAGTTGTTTACATTTGAATATGGGTTAAAAATCGAGTCTTTACATACTTGCATTGAAGGTGTTCGATGAAATGGGTGAATGAAAGTTCTTACCTTTCTTTGAATTTTGCTTAACATTTCTTTACATGAGAGTGAATAAGAATGTTTGATAGCATGTATATGATGAGTTTGACATAATACGAAAGTTTTATGGTGAGCTTAAGGTGACTAGGAAACTAGCTTCGATTCCTTGACCGAATCCGTGACCCAATTCTCGTAGGCTTTTGCATCTCCCTCTCCCTACCTAGACAAACCCGAAGACCCTAGCTTTTCCTCTCTTGTTTCCGTCTTTTTGTGTGTGTTTACCTATTGTTTTAGCCTAGTTTGTTAGCGTATTAATTATTCACATGTTTTGCATCCGACTAAACTATAACTAAAATAGAGACTTGTAGCCTAACCCCACCATCCTTGTGGTTCGACCCCGATTTATACTACTTAAATTGGGTTACTTTACAATTAGTTTTTGGTACCGGAAGTGACGGCAAAAACCGGTCATCACCCGTTCAAATCCACTTTATACCTCGGTCAAACGAAGTACAAAGCAGTGTTTGACATAGGTACTAAAGATAAGGAATCGTCCCTCTTTAGCATCTTATCTCTAGAATGACTCTCGTACGCCCTGGATAAGGTCGTCCACTATCCGAAGTTTCTGAGTAAGAGGTGAAGGTACGTGTTGGGAAGCCCTTTAATCAGAAACACAATCCCGCCCGCGGTAGCGGCCTCTACTGATCGATTTTGGTTGGTTGAATGCAAAAGTTGATAAAACTGTTTAAATGCATGAATGCGCATCTAATAGTTTAAACCTAACATGTGAGAGCTTTGTTATTCGGTTGATTTAATCCAAATATCAAGTATAAGATGTCGAGTTGGATTTATGGTTGATTTGCATGCAAGACGGAAATTAAACATCCATTTACCAAATTAGGTTTATGGTGCATAACGTGATCCATTTGTCTTAGTAAGACATTTTGCAAATACGATATTTGAATGAGCAAATTAGTCGTCTGATCCGTCCTATATCCAGGTTAGTCAGAGTCGGGATCGTCCTAGACCAATGCTGGAAGGGGAACAGACCCTGCATCACGCAGCCAGAAGAGGCGCGAGCCTATTGGCGATGTAAGGGAGTTTCCCCTGGTTTGAAAATAGAAAAAGTAGTGGCCTGTTTAGGCGCGGGTCAGTCAACGGTATATGACGTGTTCTGACCATTGAAAAACGTTTATAAAACGTGTTGAAAAATGGGTATTTGACCCGTTTTGGTTTGAAAAGGCCGTTTAGGCCGCTTTTGTGTTGATTTGAAGAACGAGACTTGAATAATCGTCATTGTTTTGACGATATTCGATGTCGGGTTCGACTTTGCAAGCTTGACACGAATAGTTTTGAAAATGATTATGAACTAATTGTTTTAAGTTCATTTGAATATAATTAGTCAATATTCATCATCGTACTCGGGTTAAAATCCGACACGGTATGTAGAACCAAGGATGACTTTGTATTGGTGACTAATACATTTATTTTGAAAATGTAAATAAATGATGAAAGGCTTTAAGATACCCTTCAAAATGTAAATAAATGAAATAAAAGGCTTTAAAATACCTTTTAAATGTAATTAACCAAATATTATCACCGAAACACGGATTAAACCGTCATGGTATTAAGAACCAAGGGTGAAAAATGTTTTATGGTTAAAAACTTGTAAAAATAAAAAAAGATTTAAAAATATTTGAAAAAGTAAAAACCGTTTACAAATATGAAAATAAGGGGGATTAAGAGACTAAACACGGATTGGACTTAAGGCTGGGCATGGTGCTTTAGGTGCGAGCCAATGTGCTACGTAAGTAGCCTCTGCCTCAACCAAAAAGTCCGATTTTGGCTCATTCTTCCCATGTTTTGGACCATGTTATGCATGATTTAGCATGTTATAGTCATGAAACAAGTAAAGATGTGATAAAAAAGGATTTTTACACCCTCATACTTACATGCTTGGCTTATGGCGAGAAACCGACGTAAGTGTATCAACTCGTTTGGTCGGAAAAGACTCGGTTTAAAACCGTTTTAGTAAGTAAAAAGAGTGTTTTGTTAAGTTTAGTGATGGTGTAGTGGTCGAAATGGTCGGTCAAGTGATTTAATGCACGATGACGGTACCAAAAAATGTGTAAGGCTTGTGTTTACGATCGGTAGGTCATAAACACGTGTCGGATTGCGACTTAGGAAGTCGAGTCGAGAATTTTAAGGGAGAAAAGAGGGGGCGGACACTCGTGTAAGTTCTCAAATGGTGGCATTTGAGGAGTATTTATAGGAGAATGAGTGGTTGTATGAGTTTTGAGCGACGTGGCCACCTGGGCTGCTCAAAGAGACGCGAGCCACGTCGCACGTCTTCGAGGTGTCTTGTCGCTTTCACACAAATGCAATCATGATTTGTTCTATCCTAGGATTTGTATGCACATGTTTGGTACTTGACCATTCATGATCCCGAGAAATCTTAACATGGAAGCATTTGAATGGTTTGTTTTTTGTGTTTGACTCGGTTTGACTCGTTGTTGGAGTTGGGATTTGAATTTTGAGTCGGTTTTTGGTCCGGTGTCGGTGTTGACTCTAGTTAGTGTCATTGCGTCCCCGTCGTCATGCATTAAACACTACAGGTACTTTTGAAAAGTTTTGAAATATTTTATTTTCGAAATCGTTTTAAGTTTTCCGACGTAAAGTTGTACACGAACTATCGATCAAATGGTGCGATTCCAAAGCATGTTGTAGTCCGATAATTATTGGGCGTTTATTGGAGTGTCAACAGAGACTGGGTATCTACAGAGCCCCCACTTTGACTGAGGCTTGGACAGGGCAAAAGTCAAAGTAGAGCCCCCAGTTCAATCGAAGATTACAGCCTGGAGACCCAAGCGACGTCGAGGCGGCTCGAAAGGATTCGGACCAAGTACCTGCCGTCGAGAAGGGCGATGCCAAGGCGACTCGAGGGTGCAAGCCAATGACCTGTCATCGGGAACAGTTTAGAGTCTGTCGACTGTCCGTGCGGATCGTTTAAAGTCCGTTAGACTACGTACAAAGGCTCGCCAGTTATAGGAAGGAGTCATACCTGAGGCATCTTCGGATTTGTCCTTGCGTGTTTGCGGACAAAGGCTCGCCAGCTTGATAAGGAGTCGTACTCGAGGCATCTTCGGGATACGTCCTTGGGTTGTATCTTGCTTGCGGACAAAGGCTCGCCAGCCGTGCTGCGGATATGAGGAGGGCTCGCCAGTCGCGGTGCGTGGTAAGGCTCGCCGGCCATGGTGTGTATATGAGGAGGGCTCGCCAGCCGCGGTGCAGAGTAAGGCTCGCCAGCCATGGTGCGTATATAAGGAGGACTCGCCAGCCGCGGTGCGTTGTAAGGCTCGCTAGCCATGGTGCGTATATGAGGAGGGCTCGCCAGCCGCGGTGCATTGTAAGGCTCGCCAGCCATGGTGCATATATGAGGAGGGCTCGCCAGTCGCGGTGCGTTGTAAGGCTCGCCAGCCATGGTGCGTATATGAGGAGGGCTCGCCAGCCACGGTGCGTTGTAAGGCTCGCCAGCCATGGTGCGTATATGAGGAGGGCTCGCCAGCCGCGGTGCGTTGTAAGGCTCGCCAACCATGGTGCGTTGTAAGGCTCGCCAGCTATGGTGCGTATATGAGGAGGGCTCACCAGCCATGGTGCGTATATGAGGAGGGCTCGCCAGCCGCGGTGCGTTGTTAGGCTCGCCAGCCACGGTGCGTTGTAAGGCTCGCCAACCATGGTGCGTAATAAGGCTCGCCAGCCATGGTTTGTATATGAGGAGGGCTCGCCAGCCGCGGAGCGTTGTAAGGCTCGCCAGTCATGGTGCGTATATGAGGAGGGCTCGCCAGCCGCGGTGGGGTCGGTTGATCGACCGTGAGAATAGCCGCATTGGATGAGCCGGTTTTAAATAGCGGTCTTCGCGAGAAAGTCCCCTGTTGACATTTGAAGGAATAATAAATTTTGAATTTTCACTATTATTTTTGAAGTGACGATTTATGTTGCCGCCGTTGACATGTGAAGGAAATAGTGAATTTTGAATTTTCACTATTATTTTTAAAGTGGCGGTTTATGTTGCAGCCGTTGACATGTGAAGGAAATAGCGAATTTTGATTTTTCACTATTATTGTTGAAAATGACGGTTTTAATTGCCGTCGTTTGAATTTTGTTGAAAATGACGGTTTTAATTGCCGTCGCTTGAATTTTGAAGAAATAGTGAATTTTCACTATTATTTTTGAAAATGACGGTTTTAATTGCCGTCGTTTGAATTTGAGGAAATAGTGAATTTTGAATTTTCACTATTATTGTTGAAAATGACGGTTTTAATTGTCGTCGTTTGAATTTTGAAGAAATGGTGAATTTTGAATTTTCACTATTATTTTGAAATGACGGTTTTAATTGTCATCGTTTAAATTTGAGGTTTGTTATAGGAAATTGGGCCAAAGCCCAAAATTTCGCTGAAGAAAACAGGGAACATCCTGTTGAGGCGCGAGCTACTTGGCGAGGTAAGGGGGCTTCCCTATTTTTCTGTAAAAGACGCGAGATTGGTTTGCTCGCCATTCTTACTTCGTCTTCTTCATCCTCTCGACAAAACAAACAAAAAAACGCCATTGTTGGTTTTCTTGCTCGCTCCAGTTCGGGCCATCATCAACATGTCATCTCAAGGTATGTATTTCCTCTTGAATCCATTTGAATTTGTTGGTCTTTTTGATTGATTGAATTAGGGCGAAATTTGATACCCTTAAAATCGATTTGGGCGTTTTTGATTGAGCCTTTTTCGAGTGAAAT
The DNA here is from genome assembly GCF_048544455.1 of Silene latifolia. NCBI lineage: Eukaryota > Viridiplantae > Streptophyta > Magnoliopsida > Caryophyllales > Caryophyllaceae > Silene > Silene latifolia. The sequence continues at coordinate 121,117,530 of NC_133531.1, read as the reverse complement.
TGATGATTGCATTAGGTTAGAAACCTGTTTAGGAGTATATGGGTGCTTTTAGTTTGCATTTTGGTCCCCGTTTACGTCCCCTATGCTCGAAAAACATGAGTGAGGCGAATAAACCGTCTCATTTCACAATACCAAGTTTATTTGCTTGGGTAATGGGTCCCACTAGGTTGTATTGTAGTCGGGAAAGACTGTGTTTGCCATTGTGGACCTTTGTCGGGTGTTATGGGCAAAGTTGGAATTTTTGCCTTTGAAGCGGTCTCCTGTCTAACGAAATAAGCGCCTGTCCGAGCTTGAATTGAGTCAGTTCGTCCTGAAATGGACCTTATTGGTAGTTTAGGTCGCTTTGAGGCGTGGTAAAATCACGTTGCCTCGTTGTGGTCGTATTTTGAAATTTTGACCTGCTTGCGCTCAAACTGGCGTAGAAATTGCCTTTTTGAGTTGTAGAAAAATACCCCATTGCGTCGGGACGTATTTTGGGTTGTTGGCGGACCTCGTGTGGGTCTTGAGGTGCCATTTTTGTTTGTTGTTGTTTTGACTCGTCTTTTGCTTGAAAAGAAGGGCGAGTCGTTTTTTTGTGCGTTTTTTTTGTGAATTGTTTTTGTTTGGTTGGGTTTGGGCAGGATTGCCCTTGTTCTGTTTTGCAGGTTTTTTTTTGAATTTGTCCATTTTACGCCGTCGTAATGCCGAAATTTCGGCTGACGCTCTTTGTTTGCCTTTGGTTGTAGGGGATCATTCAGGACCTGCGGGGTCTGTCGTGGAGGCCTTGGAGGAGGAGGATGATCCGGGAGGAGCAAAAGCGACCGGGGAGGCTGTTGGAGCCGAGGTGGTGGTAGAGGATGCTTCCGTAGAGAAAGGGAGGCGGTTGACGTGGTCGGCTTGTCCTTTTCATTGTGACTCATAGACAGGATGGCTGATGATTGAGGGTCAACACCGGGGTGGTGCGCCGCATTATTGTTCTTGGCCTCCTTATCATCCAAAGTCTGCCAGACACTGTCTTCTTTTTTATCGTGGAGTAGGAGCGAGGTATTACCGTCGTGGTAACCACCTCTGCTTCTGTTGTTACTCCTCTGTTTCCCGTGTTGCTACTTTTATTTTCCGATCGAGAGGATAAGGAGTGCTTAGTTCGGTGTTTCCCCAGTTCGTTGTTTTAGGCCAGTATCTGTATGATAGACGGTTGTTTTAGGCCAGTGTCTGTATGATAGATGTCTGTACTAGCTCCTGTTTGTATGGTCAGTCGCTTGTATCAAACGTGTGTCGACGTATTTTGCGTGAGGCGGTTTGTATATATGTGTTTTTGGATTGTGGTTTATTTTGTGATTTTTGGCTTTTTTGTGTTGTATTTCGGAGAAGCGCCGTCGGCTGTCAGTTCCCCTTTTGATTCGCACTAGTTCCTGCATCGTTAGTGTAGAAAACAGGCAACAGGTAGCACATACTGTAACACCCGTGAATTTCCCATTTTTAGCATTTATAATTTAATTAACCATTCTATAGTTTTATTTATATTTTAAATTATTTAAATTAATTAATTTCAATTTTGAACATAATTTTTATAAAGGTTACATTGTTATGAGCTTGTTTATATGGAGATATACTTTTTCAGTCAGACAGTAATAATAATAATAATAATAATAATAATAATAATAATAATAATAATAATAATAATAATAATAATAATAATAATAATAATAATAATAATAAAATCCCGTCTTAAATTATAGTAGATTTAAGACGTATTTCTGTCTAACAAAATACCGTCACATTTTCACATGTGAGACTTGTTTAATTCCGACCTATCTCACAACACGCCACTAACTATTTGTACCTAACTAAATTAATAATTCTTTTATTCACTCCTCCCACTCTCACAACAACCATCGGACCAACCCCACACCTCCTTCTTCCTTTTCTTTTGGAAAACCAACAACAATAACAGTAAACAAAAAGCCTTTGTACACTATTTTTCCTTCGACCTTTCAAAATCAGATCTCGTCTTCGTTTCTCGACCAAATTCGCTAATTCTCGCTCCATTAGCTTCCTCTTCTCGTTCTCCTTCCTTGTATGTAAGAAAGAGCCAAGCTTTCCTCTTCTCCTATTCTGACCGTGCCCTTATATGGCTCGAAAATCTCGTGCTAACCGTTTTCGTTGTGTTTTAGGTGTGCCATTTGACAACCCGGAATAGTTTTGAGTCGGAAATGTATTCTTTGAAGAGCGGAAAGGTAACGGTGATGGGATTACTCGACATTATGATGAAATTTATATGTGTTTGTGTGTGGTGTTACTCTTTTATAATACAAAGTTTCCTTCTTGCTGAGTTTATATGATGTTTGTTTGAGACGGTTTTATACGAGTTTTACTTATCTATTTTGAGAAAAGTTAGCACCTTTGGATTCATGGTGGAGTAGGTAAATGAATTGGGTAATTTATTTGGATGGATATTACATGTTTCATGCTTAAAATTTCGTCTTAAGACGGTTTCACAATAGCCTTTAGACCGTAAAGAATTCGCCAAATACGAAAACACTTCCGTATTAAAGTCATTGAAAATTTTGAAAATTAACCCAATCAAGTGTCCTTGTTCCATCTTTCCGTACTGTGGAAATTGACCCAATCAATTTTCCCAAGTGTTTTCGTATTAAAGAAGTTTGGGATAATTGAATCATTATTATAATGATTCAGCCGTGTTTATCGGCTCGTTTGGTCGACTTATTGTTGTTTATTTGAGCCAATTTTCTTGCTTCCGTCTCATGTGTATATACATGTATGAATTGGATAATTGGTATGGATGAATCCCGTCTTATTTCATGTTTAAAAATCCGTCTTAAGACGGTCTCACATGGGTTGATATGCTGCGTTCTTATGCAACTGCTTTGTCCAACATTTCCACTGCAGGGGCATGTTCCATGTTGTTTCTATAGCATTTTAATTTGTGAATTAATCAACATGGAAATTGTCAAATGGGTTGGTTGGCTATATATGCCATGCACAATCTATATAATGGAATGGTGAGTGTTGTATGGCTATCAAGACATATGGCCGACATAATTTGTGGAAGTTTTATATTTTATTAATTAATATGCACTTTAATCCGTTCATCCTCATTTATTTATCGTATTTCAAATACGAGTGAATTAATCTACTTGTTTAATTAAATTGGGACGTGTCCATGTAAATTTATCATTTTTCTATGCCTTTTGCTTGACTGATATTTACGCCCTACTTGTGCTGTTCTGGCAAGTGCGATTTTTGGTCACTTGTGCTGTTCTGGTAAGTGCGGTTTTTGGTCACTTGTGCTGTTCTGGCAAGTGCGGTGTTTGATCACTTGTGCTATTCTGGCAAGTGCGGTTTTTGGTCACTTGTGCTGTTCTGGCAAGTGCGGTGTTTGATCACTTGTGCTGTTCTGGCAAGTGCGGTGTTTGGTCACTTGTGCTGTTCTGGCAAGTGCGGTTTTTGGTCACTTGTGCTGTTCTAGCAAGTGCGGTTTCGGTCACTTGTGCTGTTCTGGCAAGTGAGTTTTATCATTGTCGCCCAACCAGGGGAATTATATTTAAGGAGTAGTACGGTCTTGCTTAGTTATAGATATTGTCAATTGTTTGGATGTAAGTGTCTTGGTCCTATCGGATACTAGAGGTGAGATGCAAGCCTCCTAGTTGCGATATGATCGCCGGGATTGATGTTCCCATCCGTTCTTATGGTGAGATGCAAGCCATAAGTATGAATGTGACATTAGTAGCCACGTCCCGTGCAATGTTTGTTAAGAGGTTTCAAAGTAATGGCTATGGTTCCACTCATATATTTTGTGTTGATTGATCTCTTATTTACTTACTTCATATGATTTGAGTTCTGATCTCATATCTATGTCATGTTTTCGTTGGAATTCGTGCTCGTGATTACTTACCGGTATCCGTACTATTTCCTTTATCTCATTTGTTTGAATATGCCTAGACATGTTCAATTATTGTTCCATTGAATACCCTATTGTTATTCTGTCATTACTCCATCTTGCTTTCTCTTACTACGCTAGCGTGAATGCCCCCATGTCTAGTATAATTCCAATGGTATACGTCTTGTTTAATACTTGGACTGTTTGCTTGTTTGAGTTCTTTGTTATGTTCATTTTGACATAATGTGGCTGGGAGAACCCTGAGTTACTCCCCACTGACTGTGGCGTTCATGTTTCATGAATGACAGGTATTAGTTGGTGCTTATTTTGGGTGAAGACATGTGTGAGCTAGCGAGCACCTTGGACTAGTAGTCGTTTTATTAGGATTGTTTAAACTCACCTTTTATTGTATTGTCATTCAAGGGATATATTTTCCCCTCATCTTTGACTATCACGTTTGTAAAAACTTAACTTTATTTCCGCATTCTTTAATTGTGTTTTAGATTTTAATGAACCCACGCTTTAAACTTTATAAGTTACAAAATTTCCGCATTTACTTATTGTATTTTCTTAGCAAGTTTGCGGGGGTTCACACATACGCATAAATATAAACACGAAAGAAGACATTTGATTGAAAATAAAAATTAACCACGATGACTCGAAGTTAAAATTGAAATTTTGAAATTTGAAACGATATTTTGAAAATTCCGCGACAAGTCGTCGCGTTCGGACTTCTTAAAAAGAAATTGATTTAAAAATTGAGCAATTAACTCGTGTTTTGAATTAAATTGCATCGAAATTGATGAAATTGATTTATAACTCGAAAAATTCAAACTCAAACCGTCAGGGGTGAATTTTAGAATAGATTTTTTTTGCGAGTGTATTTGATTTGATTTTTGTGAGATCAAGACTCGAATTTGAGAGTGCTTGAAATTTTGAGGAAAACTGATGTCGTGTTATCAATTTTCGATTTTCATTTTTTGTTGGGAAAATTGCGAAAAAGCGAAAAAAAATTCGGAGTTTCGACTGACATGGAAATGATCCGTCGCCGATCGGGGCGATAGCCCTTCCCCCTTTCAAAAAGAAAGAAAAATCCGTATGTTTAAAGCCGCGTCATGGAAACCGTGTCGGATTTCGTAAAACGCGAAAACAAGGAAATGTGAGTGTGAGAAAACACAAAGTGTATTGGACCATCCCGAAGAGGCGCGAGCATTCCGGCGGGAGGTTTGAGGTGTCAGGGGAAAACACAACTTGAAAGGGACAATTCAAGGTGGGAATCCTGAGACCAGGCCCAAAGAGGCGCGAGTTGCTTGGCGATAGGAGCCAACTCTCCCTTTTTTCTGAAAAACGCGCTGATTGTTTTGTATAAATAAGTATGTTTGTGCTTCATTGTTTCATCATCCGAAACACGAAAAACATCTCTACAAAACCTCTTCTTCTTCCACAAAAACATTTCATGGATGCCTTTGAGAATGCGTTGCGACAATGGTGCCGGGATTTGTCGCCTCCCGAGAAGTATCAACTCGTTTGCATGGGAGTTGGTCAATTGTTGGTGCTTCATCAAGTTAAGGTGCAATCCTCATTTGTTGAAGCATGCTCTCGGTTTTGGGATTCGAAATATCACATTTTCGTTTTCCCGAACGGCGAAATTTGTCCTCTTGCCGAAGAAGTTGGAGCCATTGGTGGGTGGTCGGGTTGTGTTCCGGTGCTTCCTCCGACTCGGTTGTGTTATAAGGAGAAATTCCGTTCAATGTTGGGCTTGTCATTAAGCCAAGTCAACTTTCTTCTTGCTCCTCATGGTGTGGATATGTTGGCTCTCATCAACATTTTCTCAAACCGATTGGATGCCAATGTTTCGGAGGTGGCTAGGAAAAGGGCTCTTGCATTTTGCCTTGTCCATGTATACCTCTTTGTTGATGCTTTGAAGAAGGAGGGGCCAAAATACTATGGTAGCATGACCCTTGTACATGTAGTTGAGCAAATGAAGCATGGTAGAGATCCATCATGGTTGGTGTTTGGCGAGATCATCCAAGCTTTGGATAAGAAGGGCTCTTGTGGAGAAGCTCCCTCGTTTGGATCTCCAAGGATCCTCCAAGTGTGGCTATTGGAGAGGCTAAGGTATGTAGAGCCTCCGGTTGATTCCTCCTCTTATTCTTTCCGTCACCTTACTATGAGGAAGAAGTTGTACTCGGATAGCTTTGCTTCCATCGAGGCCTATTGGGCCGCAAAATTGGCGGAGGAGGGTGGTCCTCACATCCGTTTGGTGGTTCCATGGTGTCACTTGAGGTCTTTCACGGGGTTTCCTACTTCAGATGCTAGTCCTCGTTCTTTGATGGTGGTGGGTTTGAAGGTTGTTTCCTTTATTTATCCCGAAAGGCTCATGAGGCAAATGGGGCGTCAACAAAAGGTGCCCGCTCAAGATACCCTTGTCCAAGAGAATATTTTCTGAAACTCCGAACTTGTGGAGGTCTTCGAAAGATGGTGGGCCGCTCGGCCGCTTTGGGAGGTACCAAACCCTGTTGCCACGACATGGGTGACTCTTCATTCTCAATAGTTTACAATTAGTATTTTGGGTTGTATTTTGAAGATTTGAAGAAATTCATTCTTCCATTATTATCCAAGCTTGCTACTTTCCTCTTTGGTGGTACAATTCTCATCTTTTGTTTACATTACTTTCATTAGCTTACATTTCTTATGTTGTTTTATCATTATTCACCTAAAGTAGTAATCTTTATCATGTTTACAATGTTTACTTGTGTTTTGTTGCAATTTATTGTTGAATTCTCACCCTTAAACATGTGTGAGTAGTCTTATCTAGGGTCTAGGGGGAATTTGGGTAATTAAGGGGATGAATTTGGGTTGTTAAACTTTTGAATTGGGTGGTTATGTGGTTTCTACTCTTAATGCATTTGAAGTGTTTGTGGAAATGCCTCAATGAAAATTGGACATTTCATTAACATGTTTGGCTTACCTTGGTGCATTGTGCTATTAGATAGTTTTAGAAGTGCTTATCGATGAGTTTTAATGAAAGTTTGAACATCTCTTTGATGCATTCGATCCGTCTTGGTGCTCATACTATTGGGTAGTCTTTATGCTTTATTTGTAGCTAGTTCATCTCGATCAAGTGACAACTTATTGAGGAGCTTAAGGTGACTAAGAAATTAGTCTTAAACCCTTGACCACTATTATTACCCTTCTCTTGTTAGACCTTGTTTCTCCCCCTAATTGCCCTTTGTGAACCCAAGGACCTTAGCCTTCCCTTATTAATTAAAAGCAATTTTATTTAGTTTAAATTTTATACCTTGTTGCATCTTAGTTTATAATTAATCAACTTTGTTTTTGTTTGACTAAACTAAAGACTTAAACAAACCAAGAATCAATTGTTTACACTTGGTTTTTGAAGATTGTATTGGGAGATTTTGGAGGTTTTCCTTCATATTATTCAATCAAGCAATCACCTTTACTTTGTTGGTACATCTCTTTCCTTGTTCACTTGTTAATCAATTGTTTACATTTTGGTTTGTCTCTTATAATTGCTATAATCATTTTCATGTCTTCTCCTTATGTTATTTGTTCTTCTCTTCTTATTAGCATGATGAATTCCAACATGAGTGAGTAGTTACCCTTCTAGGGTTTAGGGGGAGCCTAAATAGGATTAGTGAGCATGACTAGTTGGTAGTTTTGAGTCTTTGGTGTAGGAATTTGTCTTTCTTAGCATTGCATACAAGGTGTTTGACGAATTGTGTGAGTGAAAGCTTGTGCCTTTTGTCTTAGTAGCTTAATTCCTCCTTTGAATGAAAGTTTGTTGGTGGTCTTGTTGCATGTTTTGAAATAGTTGTTGCTCAATGAAAGTTGGTAACCACCTCTAGGACAAACCCCTCACCTTAGACTATTTTAATCGACTTGTCACCCATAATTCATTTAGGTGACCCCAAAGACCCTAGCCTTTTAATAAATCGAACACATACTTCATAATACTTTGTTTAGTTGCATCAAGTAGTTAAATCAAAACCCTTTTTCGTTGTTTTCGACTAGACTTGACTCTTAGTTAGACTAAGTGGAAACCCCCGCCGTCTTCGTGTTCGACACGCGACTAAATACTACATTTAATTGGGTTTTTATAAATTGTTTTGATAAAGGAAGCGACGATAAATCCCCATTATCAGGACTCAAATGAGATATACTCCTAACATTTTATGACATCCTAACCTCAGGTAGACAAGCACATTCCTTTTTGACTCGGGATTGACGATTTTAGAAAATGGAAACGGTTTTTGACCTCGGACTCCGATTTGACTCTAATTACTGCCAAAACGACCGTAATGACACCTAGATGACAACCAAGGAGTAGACATAAGTGTACGAGTTACCTTTTTATTAACTGATTTACGAAACGTCATAAAATCGCGACATATGCTAAACATACGGCTTAATCATCACCGGGTGTTTGGCGGGAGGTGCAGAAACGAGGTATCTATAGGGTCTGTCGGGTCTTTCGTGGATGGCTTGTGGCGTACATTTCCCTCTTTGGTTGGAGTGTGGTCTTGGATGCTTGGATGTTTTCTGTCTTTTGAGGCGTGATTGGTAAGATGGAGTCGGGTTTTGGCAGTGGCGTTGGTTGGGTAGGATGCGGTGGTTTTATCTTCTTGTTTATGTTTTATCTGTGTATAACGTACTTTTTATTGTACCGAATAATAAGCTTCTATAGGCTTGCCTTACCAATTTCCTCATAGATGTTTGGGGTGTCTTGTCCCCTTATCTATGGGCTGTTTGCTTTACGTGTCGGATTAATAATGACAAGGGTAGCTTTACATCCAGTTTGTGTTGTGCCTATCCCTAGCTGGACTTTAGAGATGGTTTTGGTTAGGGAGCTGTTCAAGTTGTTTTATTTAGTGCCAACTTTTTTCTTATTCGATTTTATGGGCTACGAGTTTTTGTCCGTTGTGGTTGTGTTCCAAACTATAAGAGTTTTCTCTCCTCTCGAGGCAGACTTTTCTAACCTCTATTCCGCCTTCCCTTTCTACGCCCGTGGGGGCGTAAGTACACTTTGCTCTCTCGCAATGGATCAAGGGGTATTATAGGGTTTCAGATGATGTATACCACAGCTAAGGAGATGAATCTCCGAGACACACTTTTGGGTCTTGTTGCAGGTATTTTTCTAAAGCTTTGACGATTAAGACGAGTAATGAGGTGTATCTGGGGGCTCGTTGGTTTCCTGAGGACGGGTATCACAGCTAAGGAGATGAATCTCCGAGACACTTTTTTGGGTCTTGTTGCAGGTATTTCTTCGAAGCTTCTTCAATTAAGACAAGTAAAGCTGAGTGTTAACCTTTGTCCAGCGCTGCTCGTCCATTCAAGACTGTTGTGGATATTGAAATTGACTTTCGTGTCTAGCCATCCGTACGCCATTAACACACTACTATGATCCGATGTAGTTACTTTGTTATCTTAGTTTACTGTATTAATAAATAAGGGTATTTGACCAAATGAGTCAAATGCCACATGTATGAAAACCTTTCTTTACAGTTGCCACAAAAAAATATATATGATATTATTATTATTAATACTAATACTACAATTATTATAAGGGTCTATGAATATTATATACACCGTCACTAAAACTCTTTCCCCCGGATGCCACAAAGGCCCACGTGAAACATAAGTGAGATACATCGTCTCACACTCTCGTCTTATATTATTTTATTATTTACTTCCGTCTCATAACTAACATTACAATTTATAAATATAATTTATAACTCATTTTCATATTTTACCGTTGACTAACCTTTGACCACGTATTAAAATACCGGGTATTACAGGAGGCTAATTCCTCTCCATTGTACATGCTCTTAGAGCATGTGCATATCCTCTTATTTATTCTTTTTCCCTCTAAAATTTTGAGACATCAATTTCTCTTTCATCTATCCCACTTTTCATTATCTTCGTCATCTTCCTCTATTGTTCCCTACATAAAAAAAGATGGTCATTTTCTCTCTTTTTTCACCTTTTACTAGACCCCACTACCTTTTTTATCTCTTATTTGGGCCTAGAGACGGACAATCTCTAGAGGATGTCTTCCTCCTCTTCCTCTTTAAAGAGGATGTTTCCACATTGAAGAGGACATTGGTCCATCCTCTTTAATGTGGATGTTCTAAGTAGGGCTGTAAATGATCCGAGCCGGCTCGACTAGCCCTCAGGATGGCTCGGTCAAAACGAGCTCGACCCGAGCTTGGTTAAATACGAGCCGAGCCCGAGCTCAGCAAGGCTCGACTCTAAACTCGTTTAGGCTTGTTTATAATTTTTTTCTATTAATTTTTACACTTTAATATTAATTTTATTTAAATTATATGTTATTTAGCCATTTATAACTATATTATAATATAATACTAGTTTGAATGCTCGTGCGTTGCAACGGGGTAATTAACTTATTTATAATGCAAAAAAAAACGTTATAAGGATTTAACGTTTACATATTATGTGTAATGATTTGTTTACATATTATTAAAATATCTCTTTCAAAAAAAATAAAAGATTAATATATACGTGGGTTAACTCTTATTTATAATCATATAATCACCTCACCTTATACTAATCTTTCGACGTGGGACAATCTACTATTTATAAGTAATATATTCACCAAACTTGGATTATTTTTCTGATGTGGGACAATTCTACTATTTATATATAGTATATATTCATCAAACCTGCATTGTTTTTCAATGTGGGACAAATAACATACTCAGAATTACACTATCTTTTTTGCACTTAGTTCGACATCCAACCAGATTCCGGATACCGAATACGGACAATTGTGTTGGAGCTTGTGTCCTCCACAAATTAGTGTGATAACATTTGTAAATCTCTTACAGGTTCACAAGGGTATACTTCGTATATTTAATCAGTTGATTAACTAATAACGGTTGGCTTGCTAGAAAGTTTGACGTTATTATCATACAGATGGCGGTGATCAACTGGTCCCTAAAGGTCACACCTATAGGACGTGTTTGAGAAATGTGGTCATAGAAATATAATCACATTGATGCCCAAAATGACTAAAAAGTTAGTCGATGTGTTGATGAGATAATTATTTAATGAAAATTAAATAATATTAGTTGAGACGAATTAACTGTCAATTCGTAAATTAAATATAATAAGTTATATTTAATTAAATATATATAATGTTAGCTTGGACGAATTAATCTGTTAATTCGTAATTAAATATAATCAGTTGTATTTAATATCAACAAGTTGAATGTGTCATAGTGGTAATAGTGAGGGTACACAAGCCAAGAGGTCATGAGTTCGATCCTCACTAGATGACAATTCAACACATATTATATATTTTTGGAAAAGACCAAAATAAGGAAAATACACTCCTTATTTTCGGTCTGGTTGGCCGAAAATTAGGATGTTTTTTTCTTTCCTAATTGATTCCAGATTTCGGTCTGTATAAAAAAAGAAAGGGAGAGAATTAATTCTACCCTAATTCTTTTCTTTGACCTTGTCTCCTCTCTCATCAGAAAAACACAAAAACAACTAAATTTTACAGAAAATTTTAGATCGATTTCTAGCATAATCAAAGCAAATATCTCATATCGTCTTGGGTGCAACTAATAGGCGAATATCAATTTTGATATTGTTCTTAGGCCAATTTTGCTAGGACCGAAGGTTAATTCTAAATCCTTTATACTTTGTTTATGTATTTTATTTATGACCATTGATCATCATTGTTAAACTCGTTATAATCCTTCTAGTTTAAGGGAAGTATACAGATTATTTCCCACAAGTGGTATCAGAGCATTAGGCCACGATTTTATTTTTGATGATTTTCATAAAATATGTATGTAAACAATGGGGATTTCGAAAAAAAAAATTTTTTAGGGTTTTTTGAAATTTTTTTTGTCTTGAGAGATTTTTTTTTTTCGGCCTGTTTTTTTTTCCTTTGTTGATGATTTATTTCCATTTGATTCATATGAATTATTGTTTTAATATGTTAAGATGATAATAAAATGAATTTGTAGATACCTTGATTTAATTCGGATTAAATTAAATTGTTAATGGAATAATCATGTCAATGAGACAAGAACTTGTTTTTGCTATATAGTTTTAGCATATAAGATTAATCATGTTCATTAATTCACTTGCTAAATCACGTTCTATATGACAACTGTAAACATTTTCTTCATCGGTTTTGTTTTAGGGCAATTCTTGCCGCAAGTTTTTTTTGTGACGGTTGTTTTATTTTTTTTGCCGTTGTTGTTGTTTTTTTTTTTTCGTTCGGTACTGTTCACCGTGAACAGTGTTCATATAAAAAAAACTGTTTTTTTTGGGTTATTTTTCTTTTTGCCGAATCTAAAAGAAAAAGAAAAGGAAAGTTTTTTCTTTCCTTGTTTTTGCCTTATTTCCGAAAAAAAAAAAAAAACTTTATTGGCTGTTTTTTTTGTCAGCCGTGAGCTGAGTTTACAAATAAAAAAAAAAAAACTTTGTTTTCCTTTTGCCGAGACCCAAAAGGAAGAAAAATTGGATTTTGTTTATTTTATTTTATTTTATTTTGGCCAATTAATTATTGTGAAGCGGTTCATAATTAAAAGATACCTAATTATTTTAAAGCAGTTTAAAATATTGATGGATTAAATTCATATTACAAGTTTAATATGAATTAAATTTGAAATTAATGTGATTAATTGAGGAATTGTCTCTTAATTTGTTAATTTAAATAGGTGGTTTGGATAAATTAATCAACATAATTAAGGAATTGTGTCATGTATGTTTAATTTATTTTAGTTGATGCATTATATTTTATTTTTGTTGAATGAATCGATTGAATGAATTTAATTTACGTATTTTTGCAATCAGTTGTAATACTTAGTGTGGCCTTAGTCAAATTATGTTTTCGTAATGAAGGAAACATAATTTTTAATGTAATTATGAGATCTCGAATCTCCTTTATTTTTCTTTAGTTTTTGGGTTTTGAAATTAGAATGTAATAAATAGGTTTATTATGTAAATTTTATTTATTGTAATTTTCAAAAGAAGACTCAAGATGGAGATTGGAGCTCACTCCCGCTACATGGATCAAGATGGAACATCAAGACAAGATTCTCGGGTCCAAGGAGGATTCCAAACTTGTATTTATTGTTCATTTTGATAGGATAGGCCACACTAGGACTTTTACTGTTTTTACGTTTTTCATTCTTATTACTTTTCATTCACATGTTAGTTTATGCATCATATTCCGCCTAAAACCAAACCACCTACTAATAAAATGCATGAAAGTTGACTCATATAAGTTATATGTTAGTTTTCATGGACATACAGATGTCACAGTGTTTAAGCCATCACCTTAGTTTATTCATTCTCGCATGTTATATATTAGTTCACTTAAAATGAATTAAAATAAAGTTGATGGGATCTTCCTCTAAAACGGAAATTGAGATTAGTCTTTATAAGGGCAAACAACTATGAATCCCTTCTTCGTCGGTAGGCATAATATGACCCCTTCTACGTTGGGTAAGTAGTTGTGTTGACTTAGTTTACCTCAACATCATAGTCCAAAGAGTTTCTCATGATTATGATGGACTAAAGATAGAATTTACAGAAATTTATCGACCAAGAATTCTAACGGTAGAATTAGCTAAAAGGTTAGCTTATCAATTTACAGAGAATTGAGTCTTGAGATCATTTATATAATTCTTGAGGGAGGTCAATTGTATAAATGTTTTTGAGTCTTCGCGTTATGACAGTAGTTCATTAGACTTAAAAATATAAACGATGCACATGCTTATTATTTTTATTCTTCTTCTCGCAGTGTAGAACACGATTATTTTTTCATAATACTGTTACAACGAAATGGCTGGAAATAACGCAATCCCAATGCCTAGTGCCACACTTGATCGCGCGTCCAGGCTTAAAATTTTTATGGACCGGATGAATCGGTTCACACGTCCCAAAAACGACGGGTCCAACTTTGCCGACGGGAGGCGGCACTACGGAATCTTTGCCATTGCGACGGTAAGCTCAAGTACTTAATTGAGCCAATACCGGTCAACCCAGGCCCCAATGCGAGAGTCAACAAGTCACTCGCTAATAGTGACTTCGTTATGGAAGCGGGTGCGATAAAGAACGTACTCATCTTTGCAATGGAAACCAATTTGCAGAGACGCTTCATTGCTCAGGGTGCAAACAAGATTTTCACCACGCTCACTAACGAGTTCTCAAAGGCACCGAGAATCGTTACTTATGAGCATACCCGTCGCTTCTTTGATGCGAAACTCCAGAAAGGGCCAACCGGTTAGCCCACACATTCTTCACATGATTGAGAATGTCGAGAAGCTGGAGGCACTTGATTGTAAAATCAGTGAGAGCATTGTCATAGACCGAATGCTTCATTCTCTTCACGATGGTTTTGCCCTTTTCAGGGCGAACTACTACATGAATGACTTGAAAAAGAGTCCTCATGAGCTACACTCCCTTCTCGTACAGACCGAGAAGGATATGAAATTGAGTGGGAGTGTGAAGCAGGATGTTCTCACGATTTTCAACAAGGGTAAAGGTAAGGGCAAGACTCATGGCGACCTAGGCGTAGGTGAGCCAAAGTTTAAGAAGCCGAGAAACGGTAAGAGTGGGCCCGGTGAGACTAGTGGCTCACGGGGCAAGGCAAAGAGCAAGGGCGGTGACATTGAGTGCCACCATTGTCACAAGACTGGACATTGGAGGAGGAATTGTCCATTACCGTGAGGACATCAAAGCGAGCCGCGTCGTTCCTGTTGGTATGTCATCTTATATTCATATGATTGAGATTAACCATACAAGTTTCGAACTTGGGTACTTGATATTTAGTTGTGGTTCTCATCTGTGTAATAATTTGCCGGACCTAAAGAACATCATACCTCTCGAAAAGGGTGATGTGGACCTGCGAGTCGGGAATGGAGCACGAGTTGCTGCAGTCTCGAAGGGAACATATGTAATCCAACTCCCTAGTGGTTTTGAGTTATTTTATATAACTGTTACTATGTACCCAGTTTATCTAAGAACATTATTTTTATTTCCGTAGTCGATATAGACGGTTTTGCATTTTCAATAAAGGATAATACCTGTATTTTCTTTTTAATGAAATGATATATGGCAAAACAGTTTCCATGAATGGAATTTACATCTTAGATCAAACCACGGAAGTATTACACGTGAATAATAAGAAAATAAAGGTTGGTGACAAAGATCAAACCTATCTATGGCATTGTCGAATGGGACACATAAATGAGAAACGCGTGAAGAAACTCGTCGATAATGGGACTATTCCCGCATTCGATTTTTCTACATATGGCACGTGTGAATCATGTCTCATTGGTAAAATGACTCGAATTTCCTTCAAAGGTGTAGGAATGCGCGCTAGTGACCTATTAGGACTCATACATACTGATGTTTGTGGACCTATGTCAATTACCGCTAGAGATGGCTATAGATATTTTATCACTTTCACGGACGATTTGAGTAGATACGGATATGTCTACTTAATGAAGCATAAAAGTGAGTCCTTTGAGAAATTCAAGGAATACCGAGCAGGTCACAACCAACTGGGTAGAAAGGTTAAAGCACTCCGTTCGGATCGGGGTGGCGAATATCTTTCAAATGAGTTTGATCAACACCTTAAAGATCGTGGAATCGTTCTACGCTTAACTCCACCGAACACCTCAATTAAATGGTGTGTCCGAACGGAGAAATCGAACCTTACTTGATATGGTTCGATCCATGATGAGTCACACGGTAGTGCCGATTCATTATGGGGTTTTGCTCTTTTTGTCACCGCTCTTATACTTAACCGAAGTCCGACTAAAGTCACGACAAGACTTCATATGAAATGTGGAAGGAACGGTCCCTAACTTGTCCTTTATTCGGGTTTGGGGCTGTGAGGCTTATGTCAAGTGGAGACACGAGGATAAGCTCGGCCCGCGATCGGTCAAGACATACTTTATAGGTTATCCAAAAGGAACATTTGGTCATTACTTCTATTCGCCTACCGAACATCGAGTTTTTGTTGCGGCTAGTGCGACATTCTTAGAGAAAGAATTTCTCGAGAACAAGACGAGTAATAGAACCTTCGAGCTGTCGGAGATTCCAGAACCAACAACCGAGGAACAGATGGAGGAAGTTGTTCCTCCAACTGATGATACGGTTAACATTCCTGAGGAACCTAGAAGGTCGGGTAGAGTCTCTCATCCTCCGGACAGATACATTGGTATGGTCGAGGAGAATGACGTTTTACTCCCAGAGAGTAATGAACCCGTTACCTATAAAGGTGCTATGACCTGTTCCGACTCAAAGCTATGGCTCGAAGCCATGCAATCCGAGATGGACTCCATGTATGAGAATGACGTATGGGATCTAGTTGATTTACCTAATAAGGTAAAACCTCTACAGTGCAAATGGCTTTACAAAATAAAGCGTTCTGTAGACGCGCAACCAGATACCTATAAGGCACGACTTGTGACAAAAGGTTTCACTCAAGTGCACGGATTGCATTATGATGAGATTTTTGCACCTGTAGTCATGCTACGTTCCATTCGGATAATCTTAGCGATTGCCGCATTTCATGATTATGAGATTTGGCAAATGGATGTGAAAACCGCCTTCTTAAACGGTTATTTGGAGGAAGAGTTGTACATGGTGCAACCCAAAGGTTTTATAGATCCTGAACATCCTAAGAAAGTATGCAAGCTTAAGCGTTCCATTTATGGACATAAGCAAGCTTCTCGGAGTTGGAATCATCGTTTCGACCAGGTGATAAAAGAGTATAATTTCACTCGATCGGTCGAAGAACCATGCTTATATATCAAGTCGAGTGGGAGCAAGATTGTATTCTTGATATTATATGTTGATGACATACTCTTGATTGGGAAAGACATTCCTCTCCTATCTTCGGTTAAAGAATGGTTGAAGAACCATTTCCAGATGAAAGATCTGGGTGAGGCACAACGCATTTTGGGAATCCGTATCTACCGAGATAGATCACGACGGACGTTATCACTAAGTCAGGAGTCTTATTTGGATAAGATTCTTGAGAGGTTCAGCATGACCAACTCCAAGAAGGGGAACCTTCCAATGGCGTCTGGGATGCAGTTGAGCAAGTCTCAGTCACCCACGACGCCTGAAGGGATTGAGCGCATGAGTGGTGTTCCTTATGCATCTGCAATAGGATCAATCATGTATACCATGATATTCACACGTCCAGACGTGTCATATGCATTGAGTATGACGAGTCGGTACCAAAAGAATCCAGATGAAACACACTGGATAGCTGTTAAAAATATCCTCAAGTACCTACGGAGGACTAAGGATAGGGTATTGACTTATGGAGGAGATACTAAGCTATGCGCAACCGGTTACGCAGATGCTAGCTTCCAAACGGATCGAGATGATTCAAAATCTCAGTCCGGGTTCGTCTTCACTCTTAATGGTGCTGCGGTCAGCTGGAAGAGTTCGAGACAGAGTGTTGTTGCAGATTCTACTACTGAATCGTTGAATTATGATAAGCATGTAAGGCACGTTAATTCCATGGGAATTAAACGCGTTCCTGAGTTGTAGAACTTGATTATGGATTTGATACATTATCTTTTTCATATATACTATTTATAACTTCATCGTTTTATATATAATATTTTGTTTGTCATGTGGATTGTACTGACAACATTGAACGCCACAAAGTGAACTGAATTACATTATACTTGTTTTGGTCCGTAATCGCCAATGTGAGTTGATAACTCCGGCTATTATATTGTGCAGTCGATTGATGGTGGGTTCAACGAGCCATAAGTCAAACGGTTGACTGATCGATCACAGATGCGAGATTATAATGATACCTCGTAGGACAACTTTTTGTGACAAAGTAATGGAGTCCTAAATGTTTAAAAACATTCGGTGCCAGGTCGTGGATAAGACATCCATTGTGTTCCTAGAGTCGATTCTTTTGACTATCGACTGTCTCTTGAGATTAAGGCAGTTTTTGGGTGACTTTGGTTTCTTTCTCACGGTCTGCCGTAACTGGAGGCTAAGTAGATTTTTTCTGGGTCATTTCATACTGTGCTTACATCTGCAGGATTCGAGTTGAGGAAAATATCCAACCCTTATCAGGTATAGTTATTTCTCAGGGCCACTCGAGGAGTTGTAACTGAAATGCATGGCCATGCTCGAATGTTGATTCGTTTATCAGTTAAGTTACTCTCTAGTCGGGGAAACCACTCTTGATATTGATCGCTTGTAAAATACGACCTTTGTGAATTCGGATTTGCAAATTGTTTTACATTGAGTGGGAGAAATTATATAGGATATGAGAATCGGTTATCGCACATACACTTGTGAGGACAAGTGGGAGTTTGTTGGAGCTTGTGTCCTCCACAAATTAGTGTGATAACATTTGTAAATCTCTTACAGGTTCACAAAGGTATACTTCGTATATTTAATCAGTTGATTAACGTTTACCTAATAACGGTTGGCTTGCTAGAAAGTTTGACGTTATTATCATACAGATGGCGGTGATCAACTGGTCCCTAAAGGTCACACCTATAGGACGTGTTTGAGAAATGTGGTCATAGAAATATAATCACATTGATGCCCAAAATGACTAAAAAGTTAGTCGATGTGTTGATGAGATAATTATTTAATGAAAATTAAATAATATTAGTTGAGACAATTAATCATCAATTCGTAAATTAAATATAATAAGTTATATTTAATTAAATATATATAATGTTAGCTTGGACGAATTAATCTGTTAATTCGTAATTAAATATAATCAGTTGTATTTAATATCAACAAGTTGAATGTGTCATAGTGGTAATAGTGAGGGTACACAAGCCAAGAGGTCATGGGTTCGATCCTCACTAGATGACAATTCAACACATATTATATATTTTTGGAAAAGACCAAAATAAGGAAAATACACTCCTTATTTTCGGTCTGGTTGGCCGAAAATTAGGATGTTTTTTTCTTTCCTAATTGATTCCAGATTTCGGTCTGTATAAAAAAGAAAGAGAGAGAATTAATTCTACCCTAATTCTTTTCTTTGACCTTGTCTCCTCTCTCATCAGAAAAACACAAAAACAACTAAATTTTACAGAAAATTTTAGATCGATTTCTAGCATAATCAAAGGGCATATCTCATATCGTCTTGGGTGCAACTAATAGGCGAATATCAATTTTGATATTGTTCTTAGGCCAATTTTGCTAGGACCGAAGGTTAATTCTAAATCCTTTATACTTTGTTTATGTATTTTATTTATGACCATTGATCATCATTGTTAAACTCGTTATAATCCTTCTAGTTTAAGGGAAGTATACAGATTATTTCCCACAAATTGCTACTCATTATATCTAATAGTTATATTTATATTTAATAATATGATCAAGTACTCTCAATTAATATTTGTACGTTGTTTTTCTTCAAAAAAAATTTATCATAATTGAGATACGAAAATTTTCCGTGGTACCCCTTAGTTTTGTCAGGTTTTCCATGTTACCCCTACTTTTAAGAATCTACCTATGGTACCCTTGAGCATCCATTTTTTTCCATGGTACCCTCTAATGTAAAGGCTGTTAAATGGACGTTAAGTTTGATGGCGTGGCAATAAAATAACAATTAAAAAATAATACCCCCTTTATTGTTTTATTGGTACAGATATCTCTCTTTTAAATGAAAATTTAATTAACTACTATCATTATAATATTTGAAATTTCTCATGGTAACCTTGAACTTTGATTGATTACACATGGTACCCCTAATTTAAAGTTTCTACAAATGGTACCCTTGTGTTCACCTTTTCCTTTCCCAGAATACCATTTGACAACTTCCGTCATAACGTCACATTACTCATATGACTTGTGACGCCTTTTTCTATTGTTATCTATTACACAAACACTTCATCATCTAATTCCTAAATCCATATTTTATTTAATAAACTAACATTTAATACCTAAATAACAAAACACAAATACTTGAGACAAACTCTTTTAAGAGTTCTCTCTGATAATACTTAAGAGAATCAAAAGCTTTTGGGTTATGACTTCTATTTATAATCATAAGATCATCCTGCCTTATGGTAATCTTCCGATGTGGGACAATTCTAATATTTATACATAGTATATTCACCACACTTACATTACTTTTCAATGTAGGACAAATAACATACTAAGTACACCATTTTTTTCGCACCTACTTTGACATCAACCCGATTTAATAATGAGAAAATACAATATAATCTACACTCTAATGATAGCATTTTTTGTCACAATCTAATTATATAATTTTCATACGATACTTTTTTGTCAAATGAAATATAAATTTTTTATATCAAAATTATAAACATCACTTTAATATAATATAGAAAATGTATATATATGAGACAGTTCTATTATTTATACATAATATATTCACCACACTTACATTATTTTTCAATGTGGGACATATAAACATATATTAAAAAGTACATATCTTTTATATCAAAAAATTTTGGGTTAATACCTAATTTTCAAAGCTGCCTTCTATTTATATTTATAGAATCACTCTACAGTATACTATTCTTTCGATGTGAGATACATAATTTAATTATTTAGACGTAGTATGTTCACCATGCCTACATTGTTTTTCAATGTGAAAGATATAACATACCAAGAAGTACACGTCTCTTCTTAAAAAAAACCACTATTGTATACATATTATTTTTCTTTGAAGGTAAAACCACTTAGTCTCGATCATTAGATAGGGATCTCTACATCGTACATATAATGACTCATTAACGCTCTATCACTGTATTCAGAAGACAACCATTAGTAAAATCTTTAGTTTTGTACTGTATCAGGATACTACCATTAGTAAAACTTTTAGTTTTGTATTTTTTCATTTTCTTGTTCATGTTCTTAACTCTTTTCCGGGTAGTTCCCAACGATTTTCACTTTATTTTTTATATCATATCGTAGATAATGATAGAAAATTTTAAGAGCTCTTTAAAACAATATTTATGAGACTAAATTTTTTTTGGGTGGATACATAAGTTCCAAATATGCATGTTATTTATAAACATAGGATCACATCACCTTATACTAATCTTTCAATGTGGGACAATTCTACTATTTATATGTAGTATATTCACCACAGCTACGTTATTCTCCAATGTGGGACAAAACATACTAAAAATTACACAATTTTACATACTAAGAAGTTTTAATATGTGCAAATAATATGAAATTTATACTCTAATGATAGCATTTTTTACCATGAAGCTAATTATATTATTTTAATAATTTTTTTTAACGATATTTGTTTGCCAAGTGAAATGTAAAAGTTTGATATAAAAATTGGAAATATCACTTGAATATAATTTAGGAAATATATATATTATAATAATTAAAAGATTCTCCACTTTATTTTTTACATCAAAAATTATTATTTATGATACTTTCCTAAATTATTTTTTGATGATGTGGACGCTCTCAGATCGCTCGAAAAAACTCTCTTATATATATATATATATATATATATTTTCAGTATTTTATAATCTTGTTTGTTATTTAAAAATATTTTTATTTTTTTAGATTCAAAAAGTGAGAAAGTGAAAATAATAAAAAGACAAAACGAGCTCTATTCGAACTCGAGCCGAGCTCGAGCTTTTTCCGAGCCGAGTTCGGGCTTTAATTTTTTAGGCTCGACGAGCTCGAGTTAAAATTTGTGAACCCGAGCCCACCCAAGCTCGAGCTCAGATCGGCTCGTTTACAGCCCTATCTCTAAGATCATCCACATTGAAGAGTATGTCCTCTTCCTCTTAGGGGTCGTTTGGTTCACTACTTAGGAATGAAATGGATTGGAATGAGAAACCATAGAAGTATGAGGTTCCAATTCCATAGCTTCCAAAACATGTTTGGTTTATTAGAAAAATAAATATAAAGGAATGGAGTTTGAATCAATGGGGAGGAGATGGGTATGAGATTCCAAGGGATTGAGGTGGATTGAGAATCCATCAGGATTCTAACTTCATTCAAAATACCCCGACCAAACACTAGAATGACTAAAATCCATTACATTCTATTCCAAACCTCCCAACCAAACACCCCCTTATTTCCTTTTATCTTTTTGACACCTCCTTTTTCCACTATCTCTATCCATCCTCCTACTAACTTTTCTTGAGATAAAGGTAAGACAAGGGACTGAACTTTCAGTTTTTTCCAATTAAGGACCTAAACTTTTAAACTTTTCAGTTAGGGACTTCAAATATCTTTCCGTTAACATTGCCGTTAGTTTTTGGATTAGGCATTTTTACTTTTATGACAACTTGACAAGCCAACACTTATTGTATCCTTCCATTATCCAATCTGCGTGGTAATTTAATTTGTCTTCTATGTCATTAATTTCTAATGCATACTTCTCTTAGATTGTGTAGAGTTGTAGTGAATTAATCTTTTTTCGCCATTCGGTGTGTATGTATAAAATTACATTAGGGGTGTAAACGAGCCGATTTGAGCTCGAGCTCGGCTCGAATTTTTTAACTCAAGCTCAGGCTCGGCTCGAAGCTCGTCGAGCCTAAAAAATTGAAGCCCGAGTTAGGTTCGAGTTCGAATCAAGCTCGTTTTGACATTATATATTTTCACTTTCTCACCTTTTAAATC
The DNA here is from genome assembly GCF_048544455.1 of Silene latifolia. Lineage (NCBI taxonomy): Eukaryota > Viridiplantae > Streptophyta > Magnoliopsida > Caryophyllales > Caryophyllaceae > Silene > Silene latifolia. The sequence goes on along the minus strand of NC_133531.1, from coordinate 121,094,999 downwards.
TAATTATAAATATTTTTTTAAAAAAAATAAGATTATAAAATATTATATTATTGTATACTTATATAAATGTTTAAGCAACAAATAATTTAAAATAAAAATAATACTAAAATATAAAGATTATACAAAAAAGTTATAAACGAGATTCCAAGACTTCTACAGCTCGGGCTCGGCTCGTATTTAGCCAAGTTCAATAAGACGAACCTTTTCGAGAACATAATCACAACTACTCAATCAAAAAAATGAAGAAAACAAGTATGGAATACGGACTATGGAGTACTATACCCTAAAACTCAATAAACTTAACGACCACTCTAATTTAATAGGAATCAAAATACAAACCTTAATAACATTAACACATATATTTGTATATGTATTCCAAGAAAACTAAGAAGATATTCTAATATTTCTTAAACTACAAATGGAAGATGAACAAAGAAACGATGCCTCTACCTCTCTGAAAATATATATGCCATATTTTGATGCTAAAAGTATTTGAATAGCTAAAATCAGAGGGGTTGGGATCATAATTGCAATATAGAGAAGGCAAATTGAATTAATCAAGAAGTAAAATAAATAAGTGTGGAAATTAGAGTTGTTGGGTTTTCATAAAAATAAAGAAGTCAAACCTAAATCCAACAACAAGGCTAACGACGAGTACGAAAAGGCCTTTGAAGTCCTTATATGGAAAGATTAGAAGTTTAGTCCTTAACTGGAAAAAACTGAAAGTCCAGTCCCTTATCTTCCCCTTATTTCAACTTTTCTTCTATTATTTTCGCATATTAAAGAGGATCCTCTCTTCTTCTTCTTTTATATTTTAATTAATTTTTAAAATAAAATATAATCTACTTGGTGCAACTTCATAGGAGAGTTGACACTTAGGCCTAGGTTGTACTTTCTCTAAAAATAGAGGAAGTCTTCCTCCTTTAAAGAAGATGTCCAAATTGATTTCACATTAGAAAGATTAAAATAAGTTCTAAATATTCCCGCCTAAAACATATGGAGTATAACCTGTAATTGGATTGGGCTTAAATTTTTAGTTTATTCTATATAATATGTTTGTAAAATAAATCACATTTTTCCGTCAAATCGAACCTTAAACTTAAGGCTTTTTTTTTTGCGGAAAACGTTAATTGGTACTTATTAACAAATGATATATAAACTTTAGGTAGTTGTGGGTAAAATAAATGATGTTAGGTACCTACGTGCAAAGTAACCCAAAAAGTAGGTATCTTATGACAAAAAAAACCCTAATTATTATATGTAACAACTATCAGCAATAGTTTTTATCAAGAGGATGTTGACCGAAGATAAGGCGACAGCAAAAAAATCACATTGACAAGAGTATGTCCAACACACCCCATGATAAGAAACCCATGAGCGATAATGTGGCTGACAACCAGAGTGAAAACCAAAGAGGAAACCACGCACGGGGAGACGAGATGAAAGATAGTGGTGGGACGACTACCAAATTGGATACAAACCTCACCACTAGCGTTCGTATGCTAACGATGACCCCATTCATGAAGGAAATCATGGGATGCTTTATGGATAAGTTCAAGAATTTGGGCATTACATTCAACTGATCCTCCATCCCAGACAACCACCTTACCTCGTTCTCATGATAGTGGAACAACCTTTGTGGGAATCCCAAGGTCGTGGACCGTCAAAAGAGTGTAGAGGGCCCATACAGTTTCTTGACATCCTTTAGACCTCGAAATGTGAAGGAAAAACCTCTCTAAATTACCATTTTCCTACAAAACCACAATAAAACAAAAAAAATAACTAGAAGAAGCGGTTAGTCCTTAAAATCGCTCTGAAAAACTCTAAAAGTAAGGGAAATGAGGGAAATAAGGGGCGCAAAATAGAGTGAAATGACACTATATCATATATCATTCCAGGTATCCGATTGGTGCCTTTTGCAGATTTCCATCGTCCTATTGCCTCCATAAGTACTAACAGATATTAAAAACGACACTTGTCCTTTAGCCTAATTAAGTCTCAAAGCGGATATATCCGGTATTAGATAGACTAATTGCATATTTATAGGTTACCAAAATAGTCTCAAGACCAAGTAACTAACACATTTATAAGTGATCGATCACAAGTGTTTATTTGAGGAGTTGTTTATATTTTTATTTCAATAATATCACCAATTAGAGCAAAGAAATGTCAAAATTCAAATGATAGGAGTGAATACTAATATTGTGTTTATGCTTAAGATCTCAATCAAAAATATGAGATGATGAGAAGCTACACATATATAATAATAAAAAAAGGTCGTGCATTTTCACATACGAATTTTACCATTTTATATACGTACGTCTTTTAAAGTTTTACCCTTGTCATTTTCCCATTCTCTTTCCCAGTTGATTTTTTTCTCCCTTCACTCATCTCCCTTTTCCACACCACCCCCACTTGCTCTGGTGGGAAGTTTCCGTTCACCCCTTGCTCTGGTCATCGACCGACGTTGCTCCGATCAATTTGGGCTGCCCTTCCCCGGCTAACACAAACAACCGACCTCGAATTCCCGGCCCTTAGCTTCCCTTTCCCGCACTCCCCTCTCCCGCACCTCTTTTCCGGCACTCTCCCCCCCTCTCCGACCAGAACGCGAGCTCAAATCGAGCCTATATATAATTGTTATTTTTTGAGTTTTTTTTTCTTCCGATATTTTCAATAGTAAGGCTTGAAAGTTATAAGTAAACATACTTGGCAAATCAGTGAGACATTTGATATGTGTGATACAAAGAAATATTTATGATAAAATATGAGCAGTATCTTATCTAATCACACAACTTCGAGTCGCTCGCGAGCTTTTCAAGCGGAGCCAGCGTTTGCTCGGCTTGACTCGTAAAGCTCTCGAGACGAACCCGAGCTGTAATACCTCGGGTATTCTGCTCTTAGGATAATCTATCGAGTAGGTTGTATGTGATTTATGGAGTACATTCTGGAGTGTGTGTGCTCGATGGAGTAAGGGGCACTCGATCGAGTGTCGCGTACTCGATCGTGTACGTCCAATACTCGATCGAGCGTCCGAGTTTTATACGGGTTTTCGTCGCGGGTTTGATTATAATAGTGGAGGGGTATAAAAGAATAATTCGACAGTTCTCTTTTCGTTTTACACTTTTATTCTCTAAAACTTTTCATAACTTCAAACGACGCTCTCCAACTCTCCATTGTTATCATAAAATCTAAGTGTAGGGTTCATAATTTTTGGGGATTTTTACACCTTTGAGATCATCAGTAATTGGGTAAGTTCTTCATGTTGTTCTTATGTCTTTATGTTAAGTTTGGTCTAACCCTAATTTGGGTATTTTGGGGGTTTTTGGTGTAATTGTTGTTGTGGATCGTAATTGTATGCATTATTGTTATAGGAGGTGATTTCGTAGAAGAGGCTTTTTGATCTGCTGTTGTTGTTGTTGTTGGTTATTCCATTTCAAGTAGGGTTTTCCCTACTCGGTTATTGTATAATTGATTTAAGTGATATGGCGGTTGAATCATATGATTATTTCTATGGTTAATTGTATTTCTTGGTATTGGCATGATTATCAGTATTGTGATTTTTGGTTGTAATTGTATGTGGTTCGCGAGGTGCGCCCTCCGCTGAGTGAAGTCATTTTCGGGAATGGCTTCACGCCCTTGATTTGCCCCTTGTGGTTTCCGTCACATGGGGGATGTGCACATTAATGGTCATTGGGTTATTCGCTCTACGGTTTTGAGCGGGGCTTAGGTGGTAAGGCTGCGGTCCCCACTAGTAGAGTGGAATATCCGTTGCGATGGGTATTCTGGCAGCTCTACACACTTTAGTGTGTAGTCAGGTGATTGGTGATGAACATGAGTTGGAGGAATGTGCTTATGTAATTGGATCTTGCTGTATTGCTTATTCAGTAACTGACCCCGTTTAAATGTTTTGAAAACCGTGGTGATCTATTTGGGGGATGATGAGCAGTTGATTAGCAGGTATGCCTTGGATTACGCACCGGATCTTGCTGGGGATGAAGTCATCACTTTATGAGTCTTAGTCTTTCGCTACAGTTTATGACACTCTTTTCTTTTAGTTTGGATATTTGTTTGAGACAGTTGTTTTATATTTCCAGTTTTGGTTTTAAGTTGTACGCACATTTAACTTTTGAACTTAAAGTATGTTTTGGAACGGTCACTTTTTATTACTATACCTCGTGCGACCGAGATGGTAGCATCTCCATGTGCTAGGGTGGTCTTGGTAAGGCACCTTGGTGTATGGGGGTGTTACAAAGTGGTATTAGAGCGACGATTTTCGAACCTATAACAAATGAACCTAATAAATGTAGAAAGTCAAATTAAAATGAACCCGGGTAGGAGTTGTTAAGAGCTAATGCAAAGGCTTGGGAGACGTCCTATAGTCACAAACTTGTCCTTACAACTATGAACCGGTCGCTATGGGGTGTCATGGGATCGCTACTTGTTTATAGATGTCTTATGATGTATGAATTGGATGAAGTATGTGATTGGATTGGATAAATTAGATGGAAGTGATTGGAGTACCTATTATATAATGTGGAGTATATCTATATGATCAAGATGACGTTAAGTTTTGGTTTGTTTGTTGTAACATGTGATTAGGAGTATTGGTATATATGTTTATGTTATAATAAGTTAAAGCATGTGGGTAGTACATGATTGATAAGTTGAATATTATATGAGCATTGATACGTGCATTTTATATAGTCTTTTTAGCCTATTTTATGCACGTATTTCTATGCTTTTATCGTGGTTTCATGCTACGAAATGCCCCGAATTGCATACTTTGGAAGTTCTTGTCTTATTTGCAGGAATGAGCCATAAAGTAGCGAAATCAAGCCTTTTACCGTCCGTTTAGCATGCATTTGGAGGAAGAGATGATTTGGAGCGGGAAATATTGCTGTCTTGGGATGCGTGAAGGTGTTTCGGGAGCTAAAAGGACAAGTCAAGTCAAATTAACGAGAATGATGAGCTGCTGAAGTCAAGAACCACTCGATCGAGTGATTTATTAGTCGATCGAGTGGTCTAGGAGTCAATAATCAGTCGATCGAGCACATTACTTACTCGATCGACCAGTTCCTTTATAGCCTTACTCGATCGAGCACTATTCTAGGTCGATCGAGCTGTTTTTGAGTCAAGTTCACTCGATCGAGTGATTTAGTTGCTCGATCGAGTGGATATTGTTGACGGGCTGGGCTTTTTAGCTCTAATTCCGTCATTAGGTTATTTGTACTCCTATTTTCTTATAAATAGGAGTTAGGACGTCATTAGTTATCATCCAAGGATCACCATACGTTACTTTTCTTCTTTTTACTCTCTCACACTTTTGCTACATTGCTGATTACTGTTACTCTGTTCTTATTTCCGGATCCTTAATTTCAGTAATTTCTTCTCTCCTTTCTCTCTTTTTATTTAATGTTTATTATTCCCTCTCCCTATTTATTTATTGTACTCATTTATTCCATGTCTAGCTAAATCCCCCTGGTATGTTAGGATTAGGGAAGCCGTGGTGGCGATGCTTTAATTGTATTAAATAGATTAGCCTTGCGATAAGAATTGTATTAGGCAATTTAACATTATCCTATCGAATGAATGCATGCAGGAGACCATAAATCTAGTTAACCCCGACCTAGATCGAAAGATTGGAAGGGAAGGCTTGCTTAATTACAATAGGGTATTGCAGTGAGGGCGAAAGTTAAGCTGTTTACGCTCTAGGGCGGTTTAAGGACCGAAAGGTGACGACCATAGCTCTTCTTATCAATAGTCTAATCGCCTTAGTATTCCTGATAGTATAAGATCTGATAGCTGCCACGGTGGACCGACTCCTAGCATACTTCCTTTCTCTTATTGTTAATCTCTCTCATCTTTTTCCCTCGCTTTAGTCTCTAGTTAGTTAAATCAATTCAAAACCCCAATTGTGACATTTAGACGGATAAACGGACAAATAGATAGTACACCGCCTCCCGTGGAGATCGACCCTACTTACCGACTTACATTAGTTGTACTTAGGTATTTTATTTTTGGTACGAAACGACAAAGTATCAAATTTTGGCGCCGTTCTTGGGAGGCAATCTAGTTATTTATTTGTTTAAATTTTATCTTTTTTTAGCCTCAGGGGATTTTTCCCTTGAGGCCGTTTTAACCTTTTGTTTAGTCTTTGTTTTGATAGGCCTTACGGTACTACCTAGACAGTTCTAGGTGAAAGACATCAAAGGAAGGCTTGAGTACCTTTGACCCATCACCGATGTCCCATTATATGGAACAGTAGGTGATGATCACTACGGAGATGTGGTTCTGCTGAGCACAATGCAGCTGTAGTTGTGCCGCCACATCCGCCCTATCAATGGCCACCGCAACAAGATTCCCCTGATATACAAGGAGAAGACATTGCGGAGCTGAAATCCTTGATGGAGGCACTTGCATTCCAAGTGCAAGAATATGTCTCGCGATTTGATGAGCTCGAGTCTGCAGCTGCTCAATTAGCAAATGAGATGGAGAGAGAAGAGATCGCAGAGTCGGCATATTTAATGAGAATGCTTGTATCACAAATGCAAGAGAGTGATAGATATATGGACGCTCGAATCCCCGAAATGGAGTCACAAATAGCTCGGTTAGCGGTGAGATGCAAGAAGAAGAGGTTTACCTTCTTTGAGAGCGGTTTTTCTCCTGAGGAAACCGTGTTGCCCAATGATGAGGATGACTTCTATGACTCGGACGACGAGTTCCTTTCATATTTCACCGCCCCACGTGAAGATTTCAGCTCTATGCAGGAAGAATCACTCGATCGAGTGACTTATAATGGTCGATCGAGTGAATTTCCGAAGAGACGATCCTCGATCGAGTAATATCCCTTCTCGATCGAGTGACATGCAGGAGGATAGTTCTCGATCGAGTGATGTTGTTACTCGATCGAGTGAGATGCGGGAGGAAGTTGGTCGATCGAGTGATTATTCTGCTCGATCGACTGAAATGGCCATTGGGAGCTTTGGTTCGTCATTTTGGTTTGATTTGGATGACGAGTCTGACGATGATGAAGGTTACGGTAAACCTCCCTATTCACAAATGTAGTCGGATACACTTGAAGCTGCGATTTACGGGATGGATTCCACTGAGGAGGTTGATGAAGAAGCAGTTGAGACGGTAATTGCTCCTAGCACGGAAGAGGTAATAAGCTCTTTTACCTATGATTCCGTCATTGAGAGCGATCGATCTGAGGTAGTAAACGATAATTTTATTATTGTTTGTTCTAATAGTATTTTGCCTCGTTTGACTGTTTTGTTTCTTTTAAAGTTATACCTCCTCTCATATGGTCGATTAATTTAAAGAATTTTCACCGTCCTTATCATCTCAAAACTGTTAATCTGAATCGGAACCCCCATATATTGACAATTGCTCCCGCGCTCCTTTATTTTGTGGATAAATTTAGGAGCTCACATAGGAAATTTGTTAGACTTAAATGCTTACATAATTTCATTTCCTATTTCTCGTATTCCACTTTGGTGCTACTTATCTTTGTTGTGTAGCACATGCGCAGCTATTTGACAAAGTTTGCGCGCTTTGAAATTTGTTTTGATTGTGATCATTAGAGAGGCTCGAAGAAAAAGAAGGTCGAGCTGGGACCTGACTGAAGCTAGCGCTACCCGGGAGGCAACCCGGCGATTTTAATTTCTTTTTTATTTACTTTCGGTTGTAATAAATGGTTTATTACCATAAACTATCTCAGTATGCTTGTTTTTGTCAGTTGCGGGCTGTTTTTCATTAAGTTTTGCAGGTACACGCTGAGGATCGCTCGATCGAGTGGTTTTTCCACTCGATCGAGTACTTTTTCTGAGAAATCCTCTCGATCGAGCCACCATTCCTTTCGATCGAGTACCTGCAGAAAGAAATCCACTCGATCGATCCCTATTCCAGTCGATCGAGCAGTTTTAGACGCCCATGTTACTCGATCAGCTACTATCCCTGCTATCGAGCGCTATTGACTTGGATTAGCTTCCTGAGACGGTTTTTCCGGGCCCTTAGCAACCTCCCATTTCATGGTCGGTTTGGGGAGATTCCCCTTATTCGCGCATTTTGTGAGTTTTTCCGTATCTACTCTCTTTTCCCTTTAGTTTGCGTTTCCTTTCCATGTTTTGGTACAATGGGGGCATTGTACAGTTTGGTTTGGGGAGGTTATGCATCCATATCTGTGTCTGCATCCTGTTTTTATTGCATTTCAGTTATCATATTTATTTTCTGTTTGCATTGTTATTTATTTCATAAAAATTCATAAAATCACAAAAAAATTCAAAAATTGTTAAAAATTCAAAAAATTTCATGTTTATTTTAGCATGTAGGTTGAGTCGGAACGGTAGATTTCAATGATGAAATTGCACTATATCTGTCTTTTTGCTTAAGCCTTGCATTGAACTATTATCTTATTAGCTTTGTCTTATTGCATATCTACGAGTTAATGTTTAATTTAGCTGAACATATAGACTTGACCTGAAATTTTGGCAACCTACTTATAATTTCTAAGATTTAGAGCCATATAAACTGGTGTCATTTGTGACCAGTTTCATGTAGGATTGTGAGTAGTATACTCCTTGCATATCATGTATCATTAATTTGCACATATATGAAATTCAATTGCTTTTTGCCGTCATACATTCGGGTTAGTGGTTGGTGTCACATGCAGGGAGGTGCTTACATTTTCCCTTTCTTTCATTTTTACCCATTTAACTCCACATTAGCCAAATTTGCCTGTTGACCCTTACCTACATCCCAAATTTAGTCTGCCTTGTCAAGCTAGTTTAGTGTTTGTTTTGCGGTATATATTTCATTGCGCCGAGTTTGGCTCGTATTCTGTTGATTCGGAGTTGGTAATCTAAGAAGAAAAGAAGGTTGATGAGAAAAAAGTTGAAAGAAAAAAAAAGAGAATTTGAAAAAGGAATTCGAAAAAACAGGAAAAGAAAAAGAAAAAAAAAATGAAAATAAAAATTCGAAAAAGAAAGAAAAAAAAGATGTTGTTTGTTAGTCGGTTTCACTCCTATGCTTTATCTATATCTTTTGAGGAGTTAGTTCAGTTTGGTTTGGTGAGATTTTATGCCAAGTGAAGGGCATGTGCTTATTCCATAATTGAGTTGAGAATTGGATGTTGTCATATGGTTCTGTTTAGGTACTAGCTTGATCACCTATACCTCCACATTCCCATAAATGTTTTGCCTTTTCTTACCCATTGCCTCACTTTACCATATCTTTGTAAGCCCTCGGCTGTGACGGACCTTGTTTGGTTGGAATGTATGAACGGTAGCTAGAATCGTCTATCATATTAGTTGCATGCATGTTTATGTGGGTCGTAGTCTAGGTGAGCGACTATTTTTCTTCCTCTCTTACATATATATGCTTGCCTTTGCTTCATGAGAGAAGAGTGACCCGTGAGAGTCCATTGTTAAAGGTCTTGCAAGGTCGACGGTTCAGCTTTATTTACAAACATCTTATAACTCGTTTGCATTTGGCTGTCTTGCTATAAGTGTTAGTTTGCTTGCATTAAATTGGCTTAAGTGGGCATTTGTAGCTAGCTCTGAGTTATCTTTTTCCGTTCCATTAGTGTATAGTTTTGAGTTTACTCGGGGACGAGTAAAGGTTTGGTTTGGGGAGATTTGATACGTGCATTTTATATAGTCTTTTTAGCCTATTTTATGCACGTATTTCTATGCTTTTATCGTGGTTTCATGCTACGAAATGCCCCGAATTGCATACTTTGGAAGTTCTTGTCTTATTTGCAGGAATGAGCCATAAAGTAGCGAAATCAAGCCTTTTACCGTCCGTTTAGCATGCATTTGGAGGAAGAGATGATTTGGAGCGGGAAATATTGCTGTCTTGGGATGCGTGAAGGTGTTTCGGGAGCTAAAAGGACAAGTCAAGTTAAATTAACGAGAATGATGAGCTGCTGAAGTCAAGAACCACTCGATCGAGTGATTTATTAGTCGATCGAGTGGTCTAGGAGTCAATAATCAGTCGATCGAGCACATTACTTACTCGATCGACCAGTTCCTTTATAGCCTTACTCGATCGAGCACTATTCTAGGTCGATCGAGCTGTTTTTGAGTCAAGTTCACTCGATCGAGTGATTTAGTTGCTCGATCGAGTGGATATTGTTGACGGGCTGGGCTTTTTAGCTCTAATTCCGTCATTAGGTTATTTGTACTCCTATTTTCTTATAAATAGGAGTTAGGACGTCATTAGTTATCATCCAAGGATCACCATACGTTACTTTTCTTCTTTTTACTCTCTCACACTTTTGCTACATTGCTGATTACTGTTACTCTGTTCTTATTTCCGGATCCTTAATTTCGAAATTTCTTCTCTCCTTTCTCTCTTTTTATTTAATGTTTATTATTCCCTCTCCCTATTTATTTATTGTACTCATTTATTCCATGTCTAGCTAAATCCCCCTGGTATGTTAGGATTAGGGAAGCCGTGGTGGCGATGCTTTAATTGTATTAAATAGATTAGCCTTGCGATAAGAATTGTATTAGGCAATTTAACTGTTATCCGGTCGAATGAATGCATGCAGGAGACCATAAATCTAGTTAACCCCGACCTAGATCGAAAGATTGGAAGGGAAGGCTTGCTTAATTACAATAGGGTATTGCAGTGAGGGCGAAAGTTAAGTCATTTTACGCTCTAGGGGCGGTTTAAGGACCGAAAGGTGACGACCATAGCTCTTCTTATCAATAGTCTAATCGCCTTAGTATTCCTGATAGTATAAGATCTGATAGCTGCCACGGTGGACCGACTCCTAGCATACTTCCTTTCTCTTATTGTTAATCTCTCTCATCTTTTTCCCTCGCTTTAGTCTCTAGTTAGTTAAATCAATTCAAAACCCCCAATTGTGACACTTAGACAGATAAACGGACAAATAGATAGTACACCGCCTCCCTGTGGAGATCGACCCTACTTACCGCTGACTTCTGTTAGTTGTACTTAGGTATTTTATTTTTGGTACGAAACGACAGTATCAAGCATGATGGATGTTATTGTTTGGCTTTTGTAGATAGTAACATGTGGTTACGGATACTGGTTTTACGAGTATCGAGTTGCGTTTGTTTGCTTTGTTGTTGTTTAAGTTGTTTGGAAGGAAAGTCGAGTAGTTATGTTGTCTGATTATAGAGGAGTTGCCTTTAAACTGTTATAACTTGAGATGCATACATGATATTGATGTGCTTCTAATTGGAGGTAATAGCAGGTTCTCTTACGATTCTAACGACAGGTAAGACGCCTAAAACGACCAAGAAACGAGTGAGATATGACTGTTTTACGAAAATTGGAGGTTGTTAAGAACCGCGTAGGGTACTCGATCGAGTGCCCCGTAATCGATCGAGTAAACCTCTTTGTACTCGAACGAGTACCCCGTACTCAATCGAGTAACCTTAGTAGTTGATTATGCGTGCTTCTGATCTACCCCTACTCAATTGACTAGGGTGCACTCGATCTAGTGACCCTTGTTTTGGTCTTATCCTTATTGTTTGACCTCCCTGCCTATCATATTTATTTCAAAGACATTCTTTTACTTCTTTATGCATTGTTTTATATATGTATTGGTCCCGATGCGTAAGTTACCAGATCCTATGATGTAAAGAGTACCACCTTATGATGGGTATGAGTTGGTGGGGGAAGACATGGGATATATGTGGTTGTGATGAATAGTGGAAAGAGGAAGGGAAGATTGATGAGCTTATCGAAGCAGGGAGCATGTTTTGTGAGATGTGGTGATTGATATAATCGCGAGTTTGAGTAATATAAAGGTAAGTGTATATGGGCAAGGGGTGATAGAAGTTTGAGGAACGTGAGAATGAAAAGATTGAAATGAGGGATGTGAATGGTGGTAGCTTGGGATGTGTAAGGATTTAAGGAGGGAGATAGTTATAACTGGGTTGGTTAAGAATATATGTAATGGAAGGTCGTTATAGAACGATGGAAAAGAATGGTGTATAGAGAGCTTAGATTGAGTTATGCCGCGATGTGGATTTGTAGATAGTGACTGAGTTTGGGAATTTGGGTTATTAAGAGATGAGCCTAGTGTATAATTCTTTGGGCAATTAATGGTATGAGGCGAATTTTTGATTTTCTAGAGATACGAAAGGAAGATACAACTAATTGAAGAGTAACCGTTGATTGTGTGGACTTAATGATGGCGAGTGTGAGTGAGTAGCATGATGAGAGAGGATCAATGATAAGAAAGATTGAGAAGATACTGATATCAATTAATGAAATTTGAGTTTTAGAGCAATGCGAAGGTAACCGGATTACTAAAGAGCTAGGTAGTAGGAGTAAAGAGTTGAGTTGTTAAGTGGTGTTGTCAAGTGTAATGGGAAAAGAAGGATGTAAGTAAGATGAGTGAATATTCGCAAGAGTTTTGGGACAGGAGAATAAGGAATTAAGGAAGTGTAGAGTACTATTGTGAGGATGTGAGTTAAAGGTTTTGTAAGATATCGAGGCAACATTATATCCATTAGTTTTGAGGAGCTATGGGAATGAGCATTTGATAGAGTATTGCATGGTGTGAGACTTTGGTGGTAGGTTAGGGAGTAGGATGATCAAGGACATAGTTAGTAGGGATATTGAGGTTATTTGTTGATAGGATTAATGAAGATTACTATTGGGAATTGGTATTCATGGTTGCGAGGGAGCATAAGGTGTTGAAATATAGGGCGTTGTCGGTAGTTGAGTGTTTATTATAATATGGTTACATTTGTCAGGTGGTAATAATTATGCGAATGAGAGAGTGTATTATGGAAGGCATATGAGTTTAAGCTCGGGTGAGAGATACCCATTATTAAGTGGTAACTTACGTGATCAGGATTGGCTAGTTAGATTCGATTATGGGTCTATGATGTGTGTAAGTGTTTGTGTGAGGTTCTGACCTCACGAGTAGTGGTATGGTGGGATAGTCTTAAAGTTGTTATCTGAGCGTTCCATGTTATATGTTGTGTATGGTAACCTAATAGGACGATATCTAGAAAAGGTAATGATGGTTGGATGAGTTATGAGATGATTGTTGTGGCGGGACTCTTGTTTTGGTAATGTGGTTGTGTTCCGAGTTGCGATGCGAGTACTTTCGCGTTGTAGTGCGGCAGTTGGTAGCGGTATTGCGATGCAATCATCGGTTGTGGTGGAGTACGCGGAATACTTACAAGACAAACTTTTGAAAGTGTATATCAGTTATATAGATTGTTATTTTGTTTACTGCTATTTTCTGTGAGTTTCGGTTTGCACATATAGATTGTTGTTTTCTTTTTATTGATGTTTCTAACTAGTTTCAGCTTTGGAGTGAGGGTAGAGTTTGATATGGAAGAGAGTTGCGTATGTGTTCGTTATTGTTATGGTATAGTGATATTCTGTTGATGGGACACAATTGTGAGAGGTTATTGGAGTACTTTTGATCTTGTTTTAGATGAGGCATTGGTTGACATAGTTGTGGCAAGTGATTTGTGGAACGTGTGTGTGCTGAGCTGGAAGCGGCAAGTGGTTCGTAATCTTAATTGGGACAGTAAGTATAGGGTGTTGGGAATTAGTATCATGTCAATAAAAAGGAGAACTTGAGGATTTAGTGTGAGTGTGCGTAACAATTGTGGATCGTGAGTTATGATTTTGGAGATAGGTGCATGTATACGGAAGTATGTCGTTTTGCGGTAATGTCGAAGAGTTGGAGTAGTGGTTATGCTGAGGATTTTATGTTATAGGTTAGACGGTGTGCAGAGTGATTGGAGGCATGAGAGATGTTTGTCGGTGTTGAAGTTATAGTCGGTGATTGATGACATGAGATGAGGGTAATGGGAAGAAATAGCTAAGGACCTAGTACTAGTGGGTTACGAGGACGTAACATTTATCTTAAGAGGAGTAGGATGCGACAAAGAGAGCTTGATGGTTATGCATGTTGCAGTATATTTGGAAGTTTAAATCTCGGTGTGGAATAAAGGATGGACTTGTGCTTATGGTTGATATTATTAAAGGTAAATGACAGTGTTTGTAGTAGTATGTATGGTTATGAAGTAAGGTTGTAGGTAGGTACGGTTACAATAGTGTTGAGAGTTTGGGTGATGACGGTTATGAGTGCGAGTAAACTTCGAGGGCGAAGTTCATTTTAAGGGTGGTAGAATGTAACATTCCATTTGGTGGTTGACCTCGCTTGATGGATTGTCTTGATATTGGATTTGCTAGTGGGTAATATTTCAGTGAGACGGAGTTAGCGGCATTTGTGGTTGGTATTCGATTGTATTATGGAGTTAAGTGGGCTATTCTATAGTTGATAAGATATCGTGAACCGCGTTATGGAGGTAGGCTTGGTTGGTGGCCGGAGTTAGTGTCGAGAACGGAGGAAGTGAGTTGAGTGGTGTTGGACGGTGGAGTGTTATGTGTACATGTTTTACAGGTCGGGTTTGAACTTCTGGGACGAAGTTCGTGTTAAAGAGGGTAGACTGTAATACCTCGGGTATTCTGGTCTTAGGGTACTCTATCGAGTAGGGGGTACTCTATCGAGTAGGTTGTATGTGATTTTTGGAGTACATTCTAGAGTGTGTGTACTCAATCGAGTAAGGGGCACTCGATCGAGTACGTCCAGTACTCGATCGAGTGTCCGAGTTTTATACGGGTTTTCGTCGCGGGTTTGATTATAATAGTGGAGGGGTATAAAAGAATAATTCAACAGTTCTCTTTTCATTTTACACTTTTATTCTCTGAAACTTTTCATAACTTCAAACGACGCTCTCCAACTCTCCACTTGTTATCATCAAATCTAAGTCTAGGGTTCATAACTTTTGGGGATTTTTACACCTTTGCGATCGTCAGTAATTGGGTAAGTTCTTCATGTTGTTCTTATGTCTTTATGTTAAGTTTGGTCCAACCCTAATTTGGGTATTTTGAGGGGTTTTGATGTAATTGTTGTTGTGGATCGTAATTGTATGCATTATTGTTATAGGAGGTGATTTCGTAGAAGAGGCTTTTTGATCTGTTTTTGTTGTTGGTGGTGGTGGTGGTGATTCGATTTCAGGCAGGGTTTTCCCTACTCGGTTATTGAATAATTGATTTAAGTGATATGGTGGTTGAATCATGTGATTATTTCTATGGTTAATTGTATTTCTTGGTATTGGCATGATTAACAGTATTTTGTGGTTTTTGATTGTAATTGTATGTGGTTCGCGAGGTGCGCTCTCGGCTAAGTGGAGTCATTTTCGGGAATGGCTTCACGCCTTTGATTCGCCCCTTGTGGTTCCCGTCAGAAGGGGATGTGCATATTAATGGTCATTGGGTTATTCGCTCTACGGTTTTGAGCGGACTTAGGTGGTAAGGCTACGGTCCCCACTGGCGGAGTGGAATATCCGTTGGGATGGGTATTCTGGCAGAACTACACACTTTAGTGTGTAGTCAGGTGATTGATGATGAACTGGAATTGGAGGAATGTGCTTATGTAATTGGATGTTGGAGGAATGTGCTTATGTAATTGGATGTTGCTGTATTGCTTATTTTGATTATTCAGTAACTGACCTCGTTTAAATGTTTTGAAAACTGTGATGATCCATTTGGGGGATGATGAACAGTTGATTAGCAGGTATGTCTTGGATTACGCGTTGGATCTTGCTGGGGATGGAGTCATCACTTTATGAGTCTTAGTCTCCCGCTACAGTTTATGACAGTCTTTTATTTCAGTTTGGATATTTGTTTGAGACAGTTATTTTATATTTCCAGTTTTGGTTTTAAGTTGTACGCACATTTAACTTTTGAACTTAAAGTATGTTTTGGAACGGTCACTTTTGATTACTATACCTTGGGCGACCGAGATGGTAGCATCTCCTTGTGCTAGGGTGGTCTTGGTAAGGCACCTTGGTGTATGAGGGTGTTACTCGAGCCCGAACCGAGCTTGTACGAGCCGAGCTTTGACCGAACCGATCTTGAGTTACTCGCGAGATGTCTGTCTCATTATCACATCTAATCCCACCACCGCGACCTCAGTTTCTTCCCTCTCCTCCCTCTCTTGCACTCCCGTTCCCTGCACTCTCCCTGCTCCGACCACCAACGACCACCACCCTCCCTATGGTTCAACTACCCATTCGGCCATCCCCGACCCTCCTCCTGCTTCGACGACCGCCGACCCCACCTTTTATTTTTATTATTATTATTATTATTATTATTATTATTATTATTATTATTATTATTATTATTATTATTATTATTATTATTATTATTATAAAAACCGTTGCCATTTTTATTAAGATAATGTCAAGATTTACAAGAAATTAGTGGGCAACCGAGATACTATTTGGGCGCCCATTCCCTTCACGATGATAAAGCTAAGTCTAATGTAAATATAAGCGGCCGCACGAGCGCCGACACCCTGAGACACCGAAAATTTCTGAATGCGCTTGAGTTAATTTGCTTATTTTAGAAAAAAAGTGAAAAATGATACAATGTGTAAATTTTATGAAAAAATATATATAAAAATGTAAAGTCCGCATGTTAAAAATAATTCTTTAAAAAATGGATAAAAACATCAAAATCAAGATATTAAATTGGGAGCCGCATAAGTTGGACCAAAGAGAGAGTAGAATACGCAAGTGAATATTGCGAGTTGACTGAAACTCATCATGTAACCTCATGTTCATATGCTTCTTCATAATTCACAATTATCTGATTTGACTCATTTCATCATCAAACCAGTATAATATATTACGAAAATATTACGAAGTGCATCATTTGCACAATCTTGCATCACCATATCTCTTAAGTTTCATCAGCTTTTCATTGTTTTTTATCCATGGATACCGCTCAAGTGCAACAAAGAAAAGGTTAGCCCATTTAATTATAGTTTTTGATGTCCTATGAATGTATTTGTTTTGGTTTTGAATTCTTTATTTAGTCGCCCATTTAATAAGGTTGAACCACTCCAGAAGGTTTCCTTGAGACGATCATTTTTGTCCGAAGGTTTAAGACGGGTCATATATGACCCATTATATATGTCCCATATATAGTCAAATGTGACCCAATTCAAATGGTAACATTTTTATGTTAAAAATGTGACCACATTTAAATAATCAGATTTTATCACAAAAATGGTCACATAAGACCATCTGGAGGCTTCATTGTTGCTAAATAGAGTAGCTGTAATTAGAAGTGCTCAGTGAGCCGGGTCATGGTGGGTTGGGCCGGCCCAGGCGAGGGGGCTGGCTGGGCTGAGGGCTTATCTGGATGACTTTTAAAGCATTCATTTTCCTTTCCAAAATAACGCAAAAAATAACTCGCCTTTGGGTATACTACATCTCTCCTGATTATTTATTTACTTATGAAAAAAAATATCTCTCACAAAGAATAGAAAGGGTAAATAAATAAATGCGACGGAGGGGAGTACTTTTGAGCCCTAAGAATGCAATAATGTGATTCTTCTTTCGCCTAGATTATAATGGCCTTTTGACTTATTTGACGCTAAAAATAGTGTGGAAAATTTGAAAGAATTCAGGAAAATGGATGTTGTACTAGTTTATGATGGAGTAGAGAGTATGACAACAGAATATTGGAGAATTTTGGGTAGGGAGAGAGGGTAACACAATACGAGTAGATTATATTGATTCAGATAAATTGAAAAATGATTTGAGTTTGACATTGAGCAAATTGTTGGATTATTTTGTAGGCGATGAGGAAGGACCAAGTTCAAACCATGTTATCAATCATCATCAGGAGACCTTTGTTCCTAACCACAACAATAGTTTCAACTTGCCAAAGCTCATACACTACAAATGGTGGTCTCGTGTCGTGACCTACATCGTCTTTCTCCTCGCTGGGCAGACCATCGCCACTCTATTAGGAAGGCTTTACTTCGACAAAGGCGGGAATAGTAAATGGATGTCTACATTAGTCCAATCAGCCGGCTTCCCTATCCTCATTCCGATCCAGTTGTTCTTTACTAAAAGGAGTACTTTTCGGCAAACTAGTAGTAGTTCGTCAATTGGCATTGCCAAGCTCACTTTACTCTTCTCTGTCTTTGGCCTTTTCTTAACAGGGGATAACTTGATGTACTCTTATGGACTCCTTTACCTCCCCGTCTCTACTTACTCTTTACTATGCGCGACTCAATTAGCCTTCAATGCCGTCACCTCATACTTCATAAACGCGCAAAAATTCACCATGTTGGTTCTAAATTCCCTTGTCCTGCTCACTATTTCAGCATGTCTTTTAGCCATCAATGCTGATAATGAAGGCTCAACAAGCAAGGAGTCGAGAGGGAAGTACATTATCGGGTTTTTATGCACAATTGGTGCCTCAGCCGTGTACTCTTTGTTACTCTCCTCAACCCAATTTTGTTTTGAGAAGGTGTTCAAAAACCAGACATTCAGTACCGTGTTAAGCATGCAAATTTACCCGAGTTTTGTGGCTACTTGTGCTTGTGTAGTAGGACTATTTGCTAGTGGGGAATGGAGATCGATACACAAGGAAATGGAGGAGTACAAGATGGGGAGAGTGTCCTATGTTATGACACTAATCTGGATCGCGATAACTTGGCAAATATCTTCAATAGGATTGTTAGGACTAATTTTCGAGGTATCTTCATTGTTCGGGAATGTGATCAGTACATTGGGCTTGCCTTTGGTTCCAGTGTTTGCCGTGATATTCTTCCATGACAAGATGAGTGGAGTGAAGGTGGTGTCTTTAGTCCTAGCCATATGGGGTTTCATGTCTTACATTTACCAACATTACTTGGATGATAGGAAAACAATTCGGAATAAAGATGAAGATGAAGTTCCTTGTAACTCGGTAGAATTATGTTAAGAATTACAATTATATGTTGTAGTTGTAGAAAGTTGTGTTTATTTTTCTATTCATGATAGAGTTTTATGCAGCTGAAATATCAACATAGATGTACTAGTTTATTGTTCCTACAAAATGCGGCGAGTGCAAAATTGGCATTGTAATTGAAAAACGGACTCTTCATCCAATTTATGGATTATATAACCAGTTGTATATGTTGTACGATGTAGAATCCGAGTTTGTAATAAAGTATTCGAGCTTTATGTTAAATAATATGAGTTTTATTAGAAAGTATTGAACTCATCCATTTACACATTAAAAACATGTACTTTGAATTAGCTCAGAAAAAATACATATAAGCTCGGATTTTTATACCTTGGTTGTACAATGCTTATAGTACAACTGGATGTAATCCTATTTGTGCTCTTCATCCCATTTTCGTGTCTCATCTTGTATTCCACTACTTTTATCTTCTAACACGTCATCCTCTTACGTAGATGATTAATGTTTATTTGTTAAATGAAGAGGCACTTAGACATGAAATTGAGACAAGGATTCAAAATCGCATTAATTGTGTCCATTCTTAGATAATTAGACTGATTGTTTTATTTTACATTTATATAATCGATCGAGAATTTACTATGAATATGTGTATGTAGAAAGCATGTAAAATGAAAGTTTTTAAAAAATATTCCATAGCATATTAACAATTTGGTTAAATTTGGTTAGTTTAGAATTATTTCCCTCCTTTATTTAGACTTCTTTAATTAGTGTAAATGAGGAAAGTTTGTTGAGATAATTAAGCAGAGTGAAACATGGATGTAACTTGTAAGTGTGGTTCTCATAAGTTTGATGTGATCTTGTTGAATTAGTATTGTAAACTGTAAATCAAAATTCTCCATTTCTAAACACACTTTTGAACCTCTGAAGCATGCAACTGGATGAAAAGCTCAACAACATATTGCACTCCATACCTTCATAGTAACTAATACATCTCTCAATTCATTTTTTGGTCTTCTTTTCATGGTTTTTATCCATGTATGCTACTCAAGAATTTACACAACAAACCAAAGGTAAACTTCTAACCCTCAATGTGTGATCTCTAAGGATGCTTTTTATGTTGGAAATTCTTAACTTTGGCCAATCGCGGATCCAAGGGGCGCTAGTAGACGCTCTCGCCTCTTCTGGATAATGGAAATTTTAGTAATTTTTTTTTTTTTTTCAAGTTTACCCTTATTATATTACTCAATTTCATTCGCCTTCCCGAAATGATGAGGGGTGGGTGAATTTGACTTTTTTTTTTGTGTATCTTAGATCTACTAATAAAAAAGATTTGAAACAACTCGCTAGTTTAAACGTATATGTGTCTAGCCTAATTTTCGTATTGGCAAATTTGATTTTAACAAGTTCGGACGACTGTTATGCATGTTACATCAGTTGATCCATCTAATTGGGCTCTGTTCATTCTAAGAAATTTAATCAATTGATCATTAAATCTCATCAAAAGGTTAATGAAATAAGAATTCATATAACTTTTGCAGGTTCAAAGGAAGATGATTGCCAGAAAACTTTGACACCCCATAACATCCATTTCCACATGCCAAAGCTTGTACATTATAAATGGTGGCTCCGAGTCATGAGCTACATCATTTTCCTCCTCGTGGGCCAAACTGCGGCCACCCTACTTGGTAGACTCTACTATGACAAAGGTGGAAATAGTACATGGATAGCCACATTTGTGCAATCAGCTGGCTTTCCTATCCTCATTCCTTTGTTATATTTCTTCCCTAAACCGGCCATTGCATCGGGTATCTCCCCCCCTCTTTGGAAACTTGCCCCTCTCTATTTCGCGCTAGGCCTAATGAACACGGGTTTTAACTTGATGTACTCTTATGGACTTCTATACCTCTCTGTCTCTACATACTCCTTATTATGCGCGACTCAATTAGGCTTTAACGCCGTCTTCTCATTCTTCCTTAACGCACAAAAATTCACGGCTCCTTTGTTAAACTCACTTGTCCTCCTTACTATCTCGGCTTGTCTCTTAGCTACAAATGCCAATAATGAAGAAAGTGAGACTAATCACTCGAGGAAAAAGTACATAATCGGGTTTATCTGCACAATAGCTGCCTCGGCCTCATATTCTCTATACCTCTCTTTAGTCCAACTCTCTTTCGAGAAGGTGATCAAGGACGAAAGCTTCAATACCGTTGTGGCTATGCTAATTTACCCATCAATTGTGGCTACTTTAGCTAGTGCTGCAGGGCTTTTCATAAGTGGGGAGTGGAGTACTCTTGATGATGAAATGAAGGTTTATGAGACGGGGAAGGTGTCGTATATAATGACACTAATGTGGACTGCTATAACTTGGCAAACATCTTATGTAGGGTTGTTGGGCTTGATTTTCGAGGTTTCTTCCCTGTTTTCGAACGTGATTAGTACATTGGTGTCGCCATTGGTTCCGGTTTTTGCGGTTATTTTTTTCCATGACAAGATGAATGGAGTGAAGATCAACTCACTGTTGCTTGCTATTTGGGGATTTCTATCTTATATTTATCAACAATACTTGGATGATGCTAAGGCTAACAAGACTAAAATAAGCCATCCTAGTGAAACTCCTACTCCTAACACCAAAGAAATATGCTGAATTGCTTGTATGAATGACGACTATATTCACTAGCGGAACCAAGGGGTTAGTAGGGACAATGGCCCCACCTTACAATCAAATTTTTATAGTCAAAATTTCTGACTTTTTGTCCACTTATTTTATTGCATTAATTGTTCATCCTGGAAATCTCATCCTA
This sequence comes from Silene latifolia, assembly GCF_048544455.1. Lineage (NCBI taxonomy): Eukaryota > Viridiplantae > Streptophyta > Magnoliopsida > Caryophyllales > Caryophyllaceae > Silene > Silene latifolia. Next base: position 121,073,421 of record NC_133531.1, on the reverse strand, counting down.
GTTTTAAATATTGTTCACATAATTTGAAAATTTGGATGAGTTTGTATCGACTTAAGAAAGATTTCCTAATGCATGTTTTTGTAGCATTTGCTTTTTGATCAATCAAGATGGATTACAATCTAACAATTTCTTACCACATCTACTTGGATTTTTTAGGAAATTTAGTTCTTTTTGGACAATTATTGTGTACGTAAAACAGTCTCATACCCTGGGTTGACCCCTCCCAAGTTTGGCTTTTTCATTCGCAAGAGTCAGGAATCGAACATCTGACAACTTGTTTAAGAGATGAGAGCCCTTACCACTCACACCAGCCAACTTTGGTAATAATCATTGTTTATGGATACAACAAATTGAAGACAAGGTAGATGGTGATTATTCTTTTTTTTTTTTTTTTTTTTTTTTGTGTAAAGAGAACATAAAAGCAATTTTAATGGTCACTTGATTGACATTGTAAAAATATTGTCACATTTGTCAGTGAGAAAAAGAGTTTTGAGAGTTTTTTTTCCCAAACATAAAGTTGGTGTTGGATTCTCCCCGTAGTATAAGTACGCTTATTTAAACCCAAAAAAATACTGTCAGTGAAAAGAAGAGTTAGTTCAAGTAATAAGATTTTTTTTCCCAAGCATAAAGTTGGGGTTCAATTTCCCCCAGCATAACTACGATTATTTAAACCCAAAAAATTATTGTTATTGAAATTCTGCATCAATAAATGAAAAAATAGTGTATTCGCATTAGAGAGCATCTCCAATGGTTACCCAAAAGGACTTGTTTGCAAATAAAAAAAATTTCAAGCTACTTGTTTAACCATTGGAGCACTCCTATTGAACTAGCTTAAATTGAGCAACTAGCTCGATGGAGCTAGTAGCTCAAATGGTCCTACAAAAAAAATCTGGCAACTAAACTAATACACGTGGAAATAGGCATGAAGTACAATTGCATTTTCAGAAATATTGTTGTGCATATGGGCCCATCTAAGCCACAACACTAGTAAACTACCATTGTAGTAGTTTCTAACTTAAAAATGTTGAAATAAAAAAAATCTTATGACAACGATGATAAGCTAAGAAAGAACTAGCCTTATCATTATGGATGCTCTTAGGATGTATGTTGCTCTTTACTCACACATTTGACCAGACATTTACTACATTTTGTCTTCTATATCTTCAACTTTGTTTCCTTTTACTATAATATTATCCATCTTTCCATTTGAAGGAAAAAAGATTTCATACCTTTTACTTAATACTTCCTTCGTTCCGTTATTTATCTTTAATTTTGGTACAAAGACCTAGTATAAAAGAGAGAGTCAATTATTAGATGATAGGTAGAACAAATTAAGTGTAAAATATTACTCCCTCAGTCGCAGTCAATTGTTGTTCTTTGCTTTTGACACAAAGACTAAGGAATGAGAAGGGTCAATTATAAGATGACAAGTGGACCAAATTGAGTATAAATGATCAAATTGCTGATCCAATACAATCCTAAAACAAAAAAGACAACAATTGACTGCAACGCTCCAAAATAGAGATGAACAACAAATGACCGGGACAAAGGGAATACATTGCCTATTAAATTTATTTCCGCAATAAAAAAGGTAAACAATTAACTGAAACTTAAAAAAAAAAAAAGTAAACAAATGACCATATTACGGAACGAGATAAAATAGAAAAGTGATTGCATACCTTTCTTGTCAAACACATTATATATTATATATTTATAATAACCACAACCCTTGGGCACTCTTTACCAGCAAAACTTTGAATATCATACAACATTTTTTTGTGAAATAAACATTTGATCTTGAAACTAATATAAAATGGCAAAACCAACACCAACACAAACCATTATGATTGTAGCTACATTGCTAATAGCTTTGACATGCAATAACATTGTTGTTGGATCATCGACACCATCCCCGTCACCAGGGCCATCCCCGTGCACGCCCCAATGTACATACGACATTGATCGTGTGACGGGGTGCATGTCACAGCTTGAGGTGTCGGTGCAAACTCGGCGTGTCATGGTGGGTGGTTCTTGCTGCCTTGCAGTGAATTGGTTGTCTGATCAGTGCTTTAAGGAAGTGTTTTCTAAGCCACCTCTTGATCTTGACATTGGTGCATATATTAGGGAAACTTGTCGTGGGAAGTTGTCAAAGTTTAACAATTTTGAGATGTACGAGTAGCTTAATTAACTATGTATTCTGAATGATGTGATTTTAAATTATAAGCA